>NC_084821.1:60313730-60613730 GCF_958449725.1 Rosa rugosa | reverse complement strand
GTAAAGTTGGATATCAATTATCATGTTTTCTTGAGAGTTCATTTTCCTTTTCCATGCTGGCTCTCCCCACTCATGTGGTATGCATGCCATCATTAAATCTTACTACTAGAGCAGAATACCTTCTGTTTGCTGTAAATTTCAGAATATCAAAAACCTAAACACCTTTCCAAACACTAAGAAAGGTCTGTGTCCATTATTAGGTACTGTGCCATTAAGTCTTTCTGTGTAGCAGAACATTATTACCTTTATTGCATTGACCATCAGGTAATAACTAATGCACATATGAATTATAACAGGAAACAAATTTAAGCAGGTAATAACTTGCCTCATTTCCAGTTTTAGCTGTTTTCTTGATCTCTGCCACCAGTTTCTTTTCCTGAAATGCACAAACAATGAGAACAATTGAAAAAGGCACCTGAAAACATAATCAATCAGAAAGGTTTCCTGGAATGGTACATATACCTCCAACTGAAGAGACGAAATCTCGCGTTCAATGCCTGCAAAAGGGGAGAGAGCATAAAAACAAATAGGAAGGTTAAACACCCAAAATTGTAGTTGCAAACAGATGCAATATAATCTTAGTAGCAGTAAGCAGCACAATGTGGAACTTTGGATTATTGATTCTTTAGTTCTAAACCATTTTCAACAAGCAAAGAAGCAAACCGAAAGCTTCAAATCAAAGTAACGGACTAACATGTTTATTTGTGTAGATATGTCACATTAGCAAAGAAATGACAGGAAATCAAATTGGCAAAAGTAAAGAAGATGCAAAATGCGCAATATCAAAAAACCATAAGCGAAAACGAAGCAGCGTGCTCATGTACACATACCTAGTAGGCATCAGCCATACCAAACCAAGTTCAAGCAAGATAAAAGAAAATAACTTCTCCAAAGAATGCACTCAATGCTATAGAGCATACACATACCTCTGGTAGCAACAGCCATGTCTCTTTTGCTGGACCTCAGAGCCTCTGTTCAAGCAAACAACCAATTTAACAATCTCATTCACAATTCATCAAACAGGTAACCCACACAGCTTCAAAATCTGGGAAATCATTAACCTTACAATTCAATTTGAGGATTAAAAAGAACTCTAAACATTGGGTTTTGAGAAATATCACAAAAGGAATCAACTTTTCACTCTTAAAGTGTACCCTTTAACAATTGAAACAAACCCATTTGTTTTTCAACAGTTCCTCGACCTATTGAGTAAAGTTAGAACAAACCCAAATGCAGAAAACCCTAAGGAGAAGGAAAAGATTGAACCTTTAGGGGAGGTCTTCTTCTTGAAGATGTTCAGGTTCATGGTGACTGAGAATCTCTCAAAAGTTGAAGCTTTCAGAGTCTGAGGAGACAAAACCAGTGTCTTCGGTTCTTCTTCTTCTTCTTCTTCCAAAGGAAAGAGACACAGAAAGTGAGTGTGAGTGTGAGTTGCGTTGAGCGTGCTGCTTTGTTTCCGGTTCGCACGTGCCAACAACGGCAAAATTTCCAACTAGCCGTTATGAGTTCGGCCTTTGACTGGATTGCCCTTCCTTAATTAAATTTATTGGGATAATCTGGTCGCCCTTCCAATATAGTAATGGATCCTTTTTTCATCCAAGATAATCCTAGCTTAGCTTCGAAGATTCATACTTACCATCATATTTTTGGACTACATACGATAAGAAGAACAAAATAAAAATAAATTAGATACAAGAGTAAATGAGACAATCCGACTTAAATTGATTGAAATTATATGATTTATATAAGATTTAGATTTCTTATATTTTATTTTTCATGAGAGATCATATTGTTATGAAAATATAAGCATGTAATTCAAAATCACATGAAGAATCAAGATTTAAGCATGATGGAACCGGAGTCTCTCCATGGTTCACTGCTCTTCTCAAAGCTCCTAGGGTTTCTACTTTCTAGTAGCCCTAGGGTTTCAGAGCCTTCTTGGGTTTCACTGCTTGCCAGGGTTACAACAACTCTTAGGGTACTGGAGATGTTGTAGGGAAGACGACAGGTTGGGTTGATGACTCTGGAGCCAGTGACTTCTCTGGCAGTGGGGATGTCGAAGTGGAAATTGAAGCAGGTCGGGGTTGTCCATATCCGAACGGGTCTAGAACTGCACCCAAATGCAAACCCTAACTCTAGGGCGGAGACTCTCTCAATAACTATGGGTATTATTCTGTTAGGATCCGTTTGTCTTATGGGCTAAATGAAGGAATGGATGAATTTCAAAACTTTTTAATTAGTGCGGAATTAGTTTAACCATTAAACTACTAACTAAACATAAAATCCATTCCTTTAACCCATGATCTTGGCTTATTGTGATATGTATATAAACATAGCATGCATAGTAAGGAAGAACAAAGAGGGAGTTTATGTTCTACTCACCCTTGGAGCGTGATTTTAATCCGATCCAAGTGAACCACCAAAGTTCCTCTCCTTGATCTCTCCTTGTGTGTGTTTCCTCCACCTTGAAGCACCTTGAATTAAGAGCTCCTTCTTGTACTCCTTGTGCTTGTAATATTCTCCTTGATGTAACAAGTAGAGCCACAAAAATATATGGCCTCTAAGGAACTTCACCAAGTGAATCAAGAGATGAAGAAAGATGAAAGAAAAGAAGAAATTATGCAAGTGTTGTTCTTTCCTTTAATTTCTGAAAAATGGACCAAGAGAGAACTCTCTTTCTCTCTCTCTAATCTCAAATCTGAAAATAATAGTGTGGAGACACACTTATTCTCTTTGTCCATGCTTTCACTTTTATATAATAGGAAATAACTCCAATTACTAAAAGAAAATATTGACTTTCATAAAGCCAATATTTTGGCTGGTCCATACTTGTTATTGGGCACTAAAAATGTGTCTTGGGCTTTCATTTAAATCTCATTTAGTGAAGCCCAAGTCCACACGAAAAGCCCGACAATCGTTTAGGCCCAATAGGTTCGGTTTTACCCGAAAAACCTAATTATGTCCAAATAATAAATCTAATTAATTATTTGGTCATAACCAACTCTTGTTTAATCTTCTTCATATACAATCTCAAGGATCCACTTATATGGTGTGCGATCTCTTAGGTTCTAATTAACAAGGCAGTGAAGTTTATAGAAACCATTCTATTTTGTTTACGAATCAAAAACTCCATTTTTGATTCTCCCTTGTTATTAGGATTATAAATGTTTATTAATCCTCGGGGACTTCACAAGTCATGAGTGACGTCTTGCAACATATCATGACTACCCTAGTTAATGTAGAATGACAAAAAACCTATTCAATTGGAATTACAATACAATACGGTCCTTCTCTAACACTATGTTCTAAATCACATCATCGGGGTATGGAATTGATATGTCAATCCCCTAATGTGATTTTCATTCTTATGTGATTCTTAGAATGTGATTAAAAACTCCTTTTTAATCCCATTCAATGCTTTGGCCAAAGACTCATTGAATCACATCTTTGAACATACACCTTATTTACTTAAGGATAGAGATTCCTTATTGTACACTCACATGTCTCCATGACCGAATTGATTATACCAATGAATGCATCTATTATATCCATTAAGGGACACAATGTTATTGCATCATCAAGAGATAATCCATTCACTCATAAGACAACTATGGTGTCTCAGGTCAAAGGACTAATTTGTATTATTGCAATTTAGAGTTCAAGTTTGACATGTAAGTAAGACTCCATACAAGAACTCTAACGATCGCGTTCAGTGTACTCTTTAAGTTAAGAGCACCCACATACTTGTATTAGTGTCTCTACACAAATGACAAGAGACATATCATCCTCCATATTGAGCATACATAGTATGTGCTAGTCTTTCCGGATTATCAATGTCCAAGTGATAATCCTATGACTAGGAACCTTTTAGGATAAGAGTGTGAAAGAGTAAAGGTCTCACACATCTAACTCTTTAGATTACTTTCTCTTTAACTCATATTCCTTGGACCTTGTTCAATCAAATATTAAATATAAGCAATGAACAATAAACTTGCCCTTTTGAATAATAATAATTACAATAATAATTACATCAAAATGATTGTTTTAGGACACAATTCCTTCACTAAACTCTTACATGTTTTATGGGCCATATTATATTGTGGGTTTATTAGACTTTATGACCATCTTATATAGCTACTGAGATGTATTGGAAGACGATCATTGAAGAATATTGAAGTTTGTGAACTTGCAATTCGTCGGAACCTTGTGGTGGTGTATGTGGTTTCTCAGCCCCCTTAAGCTTGACCATAGGCTCTGGTGTGAAAGAGTAGCCGCCAGAATCAACAATTGGGACCTCCCAATTATGTATCCAGTCATTTTGAAGAGAAAGTCGTGAAGGGCCGTACTCAGGTATGGGACAGAATGGATTTGGACATGAAATTGTATGTGGTTGCTCACAAGCGGGAGGGGAAGGATCAAAATGGTAAATAGGTGGTGTAGTCATAGTTTTGGTGAAGATGAACTGAGAATGAACACTGGTAACTGATGGTTCATAGGGATGGCTTTGTGAAATCAGAGGATAGATCCAGGGATTTGGGTTAGAATGAGGTGACTGGTAAGTAGGGACTGATGGAAATTAATGAGGGAGTAAGTGGCCATTAATGATGGTTGCAGAAGGGTTCTGTTGTGGTGGTGGGTAAAGGTTTGGTTGTGTGAAGTTTGTCACTCTATGAGCTTGGGTATAAAAGTTACCTTGAAGATGATAAGACGCATCGCAATAATACTCGCCAGATATACCACCACCATAACCCGTCAGAAATAGGCCCAGTTGCAGAAGAAATATGACAATGTTATGATCATGATAAGAAACTCACATCTCTGTGGGCAGGCGATGATAGTTTATATGCAACAAAAGGGGTTCCCCAAAGTTGCTCTCCATTTTGTGAAAGATGAAAAAAAACTCAATTAAATCTGGCATTAGGGAGTGGAAATGTTCAAATTGTTGTTGAATTTGCTACAGCAATTGATGAACAAGATTACTGGTATAGGTTGGGAGTGGAGGTTCTTCGACAAGGCAATGTTGGTATTGTAACTACTTTGAATGCCTTGTTGAATGGTAATACTCTTTGCTTACCTCTTGAGAATAAATTAGAGAAATGAGTTTGCCTCTTACTGATAAGTTGGGGAAAATGGACAAAATTGTGAAAATGATGTTTGATTACAAATATCTGGTTGCTACAATTGAACAACCACTTTGTGCATATCATGTGAACTCTGAGGAATTTTATTAGCAGCTCATACTCCCTTATCATGCTGTGTCCATCGTTTCTGGTGCTTTAAATGATGCGGTCAATAAATTTATTACACAAAATTTTGCATGCATTATGTGTGGTGTGTATTCTTTGATGGGACAAACAGAGTGTGCAGATTCTTTGTCAAGTATGTTGGGTGTCTGTGCCAAAGGATGTGGCGAATTTGATGTTAAGGAGCATAGTGATGGGTTTGGTGATAAGGAAAATGTTGTCAAACAAGCTATTTTCAATGAGAATTTGAACATTTTCCTGTCATTTAAATGGAGGCACTGTTGTCTGTTCTGATATGCATGATTGGGAAGCTAGCCTTGGATTGGATGTCAGCAGCGGCAACCCAATGATTACAAGTATGCCTGTTGAAGGTGAAGCCAATATGTCTCAGTCCAAGATCCAGATGTTTAAAAACCAATCCGCAGAAGTAAGTCTTATGGCAAATCCTATAGCTACTGTTCAATCCTATAGCTATAGAAAAATCAATTGTTCAAGTCTGGACACACTTGCCTATTCAAATGGCTCTGTTTTTGCAAGGTACATGCTTGAAGTTTACAAATATTTAGAAATGGTGGTCCAAAACTTTGAGCACTATCAAGATGGTGCCATAATTAAGACATCGGAAAGGGACTTGCTTGGTGACATAATTAAGACATTATTATATGTGATAAGTGAGATCATTTATGTGGCTCCTGATAATTTGGATAGTTTCTCTACTTTTGGCCACCTAGCAGATAACAAGTACAAGTGCGGAGCTGTCAAATGAGAACTGCAATGACTCTCTAGAAGATTTCTGTGGTATTGCTAGACTTGTTCTTGGTTTAGCGATCGAGTTCTGTTGGTACAATGTATAGAGCTGGGGCGCATGATGTTATTTTCAAGATAAAAGATGTCATGGTATCATGGGTTCCGTATAAGAATAGACTGGTTCAAGGCTCCTTTCATCATCTTCTGGCCTTCTGCAATGGGGTATCACATTGTTCATCTTCTACCTTGAGTTTGTCTCTACTATCTCCATTTATGGTTGCTTCTTGTATAACAAATTGGGGGCTAATTTTGACAATACGATGGCTTTCCAGCTGATCAGCAAAGTTGATTTTTCTCTTGGAACTTCTCTCACTACTTCCGCAGAGAGTTTACACGGCATGAGGACATGCCTTGAGTTAAGGGGGCGGAATTATTAGGATCCGTTTGTCTTATAGGTCAAACTCTTACATGTTTTAGGGGCCATATTGTATAAATTGTTGGCTTATTAGACTTTATGACCATCTTATATAGCTACTGAGATGTACTTGAAGGCAATCATCAAAGAATTATTGAATCAATTTATTTCATTTGTTTCTCTTAGTTTTCCTTTCTTTCCTTTTTGCAACGATGTCGTTTCTGGGCTTGGATCCCTGAGGTCCTAACATATTCCAAGTATAGGTGATGCTGCTTCTCCTGCTCTGACTTTATTATTCAAAATGGTACGGTACTCGTTATCTGACCTACAAGCCATCCCAAGTTGGGAACCCTCTGTAGAGGAATCAACTACACAAGCTATGAAACTTGTGGAACCTGTTCCAAGTATTCTAGGTGTGAGGCAAGAGCCTCTATTGAAGCTTATCAAAGCCAGGAAAAGAACTAAGCTAGATATCATGCAGAGTGACACGCCATTGGTGGTTGATGATGACTTTGATTTGCCAAATGTGAATGGAGTAATTCGTATCTCTCCAATTAAGAAGCGGGGTAGACCAAAAGGCAGTAAGAAAAAATACAAGACTTAGGGGCCTAAGCTTAGGAAGACTAGGTTTCCTAAAGTGACTGGGGAAGTCATGGTGAATGAGGAGTTGACTATGGTTGAAGTTGCAATGGCGATTGAGGATGCAGTCGAGGTAGGAGTAATGACGAATAATGCTATGGAGGAAATAGCCGAGGGTGGTGACCTTTTGCTTTTGAAAAATGCACCTCCCTTAGTTAATGCTTGAGATATGATGCTAGTGGCGTTCTCTTCATCTGTGCCTCTTGATTTTTCATGGATGAACTAGAACTTTTTTATATGTGCTTAATTGTTTTATGAAAAGGTGGAATCGTTTATGTAATGATTTTTTTGTAAGCCCAACGTGGGTAAATCGTCATGTATGATTTTGCTGATTATGCATGCCTTCTAAAATTAATTGATAGTAAGAAGAGAGAACTAAGACCTTATGATCTCTTGCAAAAGGTTTATGACAAGGCAACTTCATCGTAAGAAACTAAAAACAAGATTTGACAAGAGTCACACCTAATGAAATTAAACAATCAGCATATCTACCAATAGGGCTGACATTTTCAACCGAGACAAACCAACCAACCGAATCCGAGCCGAACCAAAGAAGTTGGTAACCGACACTGTCGGTAACCGAACTCTTGGTACGGTACAACCGTACCGACTCCACATACACGGTACGGTACTGGTTTCAATTTTTGTATATACATGGTATACCGTACCGTACCGAACTCATGTATAATTAATTAATTACTCATATTTTTTTAATTTTTTATTCTTCTCTCTTCTTCTTTCTGGACCCTCTCTTCTCTTTCTTCTTTCTTCTAGTTTTTTATTCTTCTCTCTTCTGCTTTCTGACGCTCACTTCTTCTTCTCTCTTCTCTTTCCTCTTTCTTCTAGTTTTTTATTCTTTTTCTCTCTTCTCTTTCCTCTTTCTTCTAGTTTTTTATTCTTCTCTTCTTCTTTCCGGACGCTCACTTCTTTCTCTTTCTTCTTTCTTCTAGTTTTTTATTCTTCTCTTCTTCTTTCCGGACGCTCACTTCTTTCTCTTTCTACTTTCTTCTAGTTTTTTATTCTTCTCTTCTTCTTTCTGGACTCTTTCTTCTTCTTCTCTCCTCTTTCTTCTTTCTTCTTTCTGGACTCTCTCTTCTTCTTCTCCTCTTCTCTGAGCCTCTCAAACTCTTCAAAGAAACGTCGTCTCTCTCTCTCTCTCTCTCTTTCTCTGGCACGGGCCCTCGATTCTCAGCCTCTCTCCGGCCATGATGGGATTTCAGTACCTCTGGCTAAACTGGACTTCCACTCCTCCAGCTCTCTGGCTCTCCCATGACTCTGGGTTCGATTTCTGGGTTCAAGCTTGGTGATTCTTCAACCTCGAAGCTTGGTGATTCTTCAAGCTCAATTTCTGGGTTTTGGATTTGGTGGTTCTTCAAGATCAATTTCTGGGTTTTAGATTCGGTGATTCTTCTTGTTAGAAACTCGGTTGGAGGCCCAACCAACCGATACCAACCGAGCCTCTCGGTATACCGATATGTTGGTATACCGACTTCTGTGGCCGGTAATGGGAGAAGATTTTGTGTACCAAACTAGTCCGGTACGGTAGCTGGTTTTGGGCCTGCAGCTCCGGTACCGAACGTAACCCAGCCCTATCTACCAAGGCACATACGCACTCGAAGAATAAGAAAAAGGTATGGGTTTAATGCATTTAGGCCTCCTTTGGTTCATATATAGAAAAAAAAAAGTAATTTTTTTTTGTCTTTCCCACGAATTTTCATTTTTGGTATCTGGTAACAGAAGGAAAGTTGTCAAAAAAGTTGTTTAAAAGTCTGTAATTAATATAATAAAATAATAAAAACTGAGTAATAAATGTAAGGAAAGAAGGAAAAAATGAATCCCTTAGGCTTCATTTGGTTCGCGTAAAGAAAACTAATTCTATTGTCTTTCCCATGAAATGAGAAATTAACTTAATTTTCTGTGAACTTTTCATTCCGATGTTTGGTAACATAAATAAAGTTATTAGGAAAGTTGTTAATAATTACAAACATGTACAATATGCAATAAAATAATATGATATGAGCGATAAATGTAAGGAAATAAGGGGAGAAAATGAATCCTTTGTAGACTTGTGGTATGGAAGGAACCATTTTCCCCCTTATTTTCCATTCATTCAAGAAACTTTTTCCATCTTTTTGCATCCCAAACACAAGAAATGATTAAGTTTCATTTCCACGCACATGCTTCAATTCCGTGAATCAAACAAGACCATAGGGTATGGGAGTAACCATTTTCCCTGCTTTTAGAAAGTGCATGTACACCATTGCTTTGTTGATCCGGCATCTACATATAATTGTCAAAGACCAGACTTTGTACGTATTGAAGTGACTGATTATATACAGAGTTTGGCTACCAACATGATTTTGAGTAAGACTAGTTTTTGCTTTGAAGCAAAGTTTGGTGTTGAACTTTTGTAGTTGGTTGCTAATATGTTTATAGGCTAGCCTTTGTAGGTTTTGGGGTTTTATTTTGTGAATTATGTAGAATCATGAATGAAGATAAGAAAATTAATGGAAAGCCCTAATTTTTGAATGATGAGAAATGTATTTCTAAATCTTTTCCCACCACCACCAGCTAGATGATTATTTGCACATCATTCTTATATATATGAACTGATGTATATAAATGGGGAACAAAACAATAATGACAAACAAAATGATGTCAATTCAGAGATTAGAAATCAGTACCTAAAACTGGACTGATGTCTCATGAGTATCAACATATCAAAATGTCACCCCAAAATCGATGTACACAAAACCAATGCATGTCGATATCTAAATACCAGACCGTTATCTAATGTCAACGTACAAATCAGTTGTTATAAAGTAAACCGATTTACCATGAAATACAGGACATCGGTTTTGAAAAATAGAAATGATGTCTACAAAACTACTAGACATCGTTTCAACCAACGAAAAGCGATGTTCCTAGTAACATAAAACATCATTCTTAATAGATTAACCGATGTTGCCTAAAGGCACATACATCGTTCTCAGGAGAATAAGGCGGCAAGATGCACGTAAAAATGGACACGAACAAGCAAAAAATTTTGGAGACTGATGTCTACGAGAGTATTAGACATCATTTCTGAAATTGTAATCGATTTAAATGTTCACTTAGATATTGTTTGAGATATACTTTATTAAGCATAAAATGTGAAAATATGAAGAATTAAATATAGTTAACATATAAGATTATGATGATTATAACGATTATACATCGATTTGTGTTTTAGAATCGATGTTGGTCGTTGTCTGGGACATCGGTTAAAAACGCGCTTATACTGATGTCTGCATCTTTTACATCAGCCACTAAGAGATCGGTCAGAATTTAGTTTTATATCGGTTTTGGACTGATGTAAATGAACAAAATTCTAGTAGTGGTGTTACCTTTCTTTTTAGATTCCAAATACAAGAAAGGATTGAGTTTCCTTTCCTAAGGCTCCAATTCTTTTTGAAATGAGGCTCCAATTCTTTGAACCAAATGAAGCCTTATATTAGGAATTGTCTTGGACTAAAACTAATAGAGCTAGAAACAATAATTAGGAAATAAATAATATATTCCTTGTAAAGGAAGACAATTAAACTTAATCTTTTCTAATTTTTTGAATAAACTTAATTTTTCTTTCATAGTGAGGCATGCTGATCCATTAAATGAAAAAAGTAGATAACAAGATTGCTCACCGTTTGGCAAAAGAGGCCTTAAAAGTTAGTTTTCCTTTACTTTGCTTGGAGTCGGGGCCTTTATGGCTCCTTGAGTTAGTCAGTATAGATTTTCAGGGTGGAGTCTAGTGTGGTCAATCTAGCCCTTGGTAGTTCCTGGCAGGTTGTTGCCTCAAAATCATTGTAAGAAGTTCATTTTCTTGATAAAATATATATATATATCATAACCTACCTTCTGCGGGATACGTCAAATTTGAGCCATGTAAGGACACCCTAAAGTAGCCTAGCTAGATGTAATTACCCTAATGTTAACTACAAGCAGTAACCAAGAAGACAATGTTAGCATTTAAGATCGTAGTCCGTCCTAATTTATTCAAAATGTCCCAAACAAGGATCCAACTCGGACTGAATTCAAAGTCAAACATGTCAAAACATACATGTCAAAAGCCCAGGCCCAATTGAAACTGCTTCAGACAGATCAAGAAGGTGTGGTAGTACCCACGGTGGTACATAGAAATAGGTCCACTCATTATACATCAAATTTGTACAGACTAGCGTAAATCCTCCTTCAGTACTATTCCAAAGGCACTATAGACACATAAAGTGCATAGATCCCTAAACACTTAGGGAATTATTGAAAGTAAACTACTAACATAGTACCCCTAAAACAAAGAGAATTTTTATGGACCTAGGGCCCAAGGTAAGCCCCAGCCCAATGTTGTGCAGTCCAAGCTAGCCCAAGAGAAGGCATAATCAAGGACCAGCAGGCCCGGCTTGGCCCAGATACAACCTCCACCTCCAGACCACCAAACGATCCCAGCGCCCCTCCGCCACCGTGACTGCTCCGGCAGCTCCTCCATGACTTCGCAACCCCGAGCCAAGACCGCCACGACCCAAATCATGACGAAACTCCACCGCCACGACCCAAATCACGATGAACCTCGCCGCCACAAGCAACGCCACCACAAACCCGGCTCGTTTTCTGCAAATCTGATTCACTCCACCCGATTTTGAGCCACGTTGTCAATCTAAGCCATAATCAAAACGAGATCTGCCATCTCCCAGAGATGTCGCCCCAAAACCCGAAGTCAAACACCGTCTGCCAGAAGCTTGAGCAACACCATTCTTAAGGGAATACTTGAACAGTCGCATTTAGTCCCCGTCCGGCAGCAAAACCGTGTGGCGTCGGCGAGGTCAAGGCCAGCCGAGATGCCAGGGCCGCCGCCGAGTTCGGGTTTTGAGAGAGAGAGAGAGAGATGTTTAAAAGATATATTATTTTTCACAAATCATTTGATCTTGATCATATATATGTATAAAATAATGAGAAGTTTTAAATACACACCCCTAATTACTTAATACACACTCCATACTTAATACACCACCCATTTAGTTTCTCATTCTAATAATTTACTAAATACACAACCCAAAGTACCTAAAATACCCTTAATCTCAAAAATCATGAAATATCCTACTTTTTGACTATATATATTAAGGTTACTATTTAATATGATTTGTATATTCTAGTAGATTGACATTTTGTAAATTACCATATTGATTACTTGTGTTAGTTATTGAGAAATCCATAAAGATTTATTATTGTTCCCTTTAAATAGATGCATATAAATAGTAAAATAGGCTTTGTGTTATTTGAGCTCTCATCCACCAAACACCATGTTAATCAAGTATAAAATTATGAGTTGAACATTCAACCAAAACTATACTAGTAGTTTCTCCATAGTGACGGAACTAAATAGTTGTCATTAGAGGGGCCAAACAAATTAACAATTACAAAGTTTTTTCACCTGTGATGTTTTATATTAGAAAATAAATTGATTAATCATAACTCTTAGAACAAAAAAGGAAATTAACTAAAAAATGGGAGTAAAGCGATATGTTTTAAAAATATTTAATGTCATTGATTTTGAAATTCTAAATATTATGGTCTCTAACCTCATCTAATTACAATTTATTTAAGGAAAAATTAAATTAGATAGTTCCTAACTTTATTCTTGTATTAAATTGGGAGGCCATGTATAGAAATTTATTGTGTTTATCTAACTATTTATACATAAATAGAATAATATAAGGAAAATATGACTATTTTTTTATTCTTCTAATGCATAGATATCTGTTTTGGTCATTTAACATACCTACAAAATCTAATTTGAAATACAAAATAATAGGGATGTGTATTAAGTGATTAGAGGTGTGTATTTAAAATTTCTCTAAAATAATATACATATTACATGTATTTTTCTTTTAATCTTCCATATATATATTTTTTCAATTGGACATTATTATTAGAAATCATTAACAAATCGATTCTTTCATATCATTTCCTAATCTCAATTCTTGGAATTAATGCTAAATCAATTCCATTCCATTCTGGATAGGAAAATGAGTAGTGAGTACAATTCCTTCTTTCATTGTAACCTTCCGGTCAACCAAATGAGAGTATGAGACCATAGTGTAGCATTATCTCATATCCATCTCTCTTATATGTATCTTATGCTACTTTTATTATTTTTCCTGCAAAGTCGATGACTAGACCTTGTCACTTTCTACCATTACACTGCAAGTATTACCACTCCGATTATTTGACATACACAACTCTTTAAGAGCTAAATTTTTGGGATTCAATTACAACGGCAATAAAATCATAAACAAAAAAGCAAACTTAGCTAATGGTATTAAACTTGTTACCAAAAGAGAAAAGTTTATCCAAAAATTATTTTTGTAACAAGTTTAATACCATTAACAACGTTTATTTCCTTCCCAGGAACACCGTTTTGATAACAAGTTTAATACCATTAACAACGTCTATCCAAAGAGAATCAATCAAGCTTTTAGATAAACTTTTTTTTTCTCAGGAAATAAACGTTTCTCTTCTGATAACAAGTTTAATACCATTAACAACGTTTACTTCCTTCTATAAGAGATGGCTAAGATATTTGACTTTATCTAAAATGTTTTACCTGAGCCAGAGGTAATTAGGCAATGACATATGCTAATCACCTGTATGGCACCACGTCAAAGAGCTATATAAACCCACTTCTATCTCATTATCCTTCAACTCATCCCAATTCAAAATCCAAACTCATCACAGAATACACCAACAGGATCAAATGGAAAGAAACCGATTAAAATTCACACCAAAAGCCACATTCCATCATCTTCTCCCATTCTTCTTCTTCTATGTCTTCTTCTCTCTTGATTGCTTTGTTGCACAAGAGTTAGTTGGGTATGGTTATAAAGTCGAGTCTGTGAATAATTCTGATTCCTCGGGGAAGACATTGACCGTTAACCTTGGTCTCATCAACAGCTCCTCAGTTTATGGACCTGACATCTCAAATCTCACCCTACATGTTAGGTATGCACCTACGCTTCCATAGTTTTTTGACATATTTTGTTCACTGACTGTATCATGTCAGAGGAAATACATGTTACATCAATTATTACAAATCATTCATATTGTTAATGTTGTCTATTAATGCATTCTGGGTCACTTGTCTAATGATATGGATGAAAATGGTTAACATTACTATATTTATCTTGTAATAAAAAAAAATATTGAAAATTTCTTCATTATCATTCTATCTATCGATATATAATATGGTATGTTATGACTTATGATTAATATTTCAAATATTATACTGACAGCTATGAGACTAAAGACCGTCTAAGAATTCGAATAACGGACTCAACGCAACAAAGATGGGAGCTGCCACAAGACATTCTCCCCCGCCAAAACCAAACTTCACAGAACTTTTCCGTCACCGACAACGACCTCGTTTTCACCCTCCGCAACACCACCCCGTTCGGCTTCACCATCACCCGCCGCTCCTCTAACGACACCGTTTTCGACACCACCCCAAACCCCTCCGACCCCAACACCACCTTCATTTTTAAGGACCAATACATCCAGCTCTCCTCCTCTCTCCCTAACAACAGGTCCTCCCTTTACGGCCTCGGAGAGCATACCAAGAGCACCTTCAAGCTCCTAGCCAATCAGACTCTGACACTCTGGACCGCCGACATTGGCAGCGTGAATCCCGACCTCAATCTCTATGGGTCCCACCCCTTCTACATGGACGTGAGGTCACCGTCCGGTGACGGAAAAGTTACCGCGGGAACCACTCATGGAGTGTTGCTTTTGAATAGCAATGGCATGGATGTAAATTACACCGGTGACAGGGTTACTTATAATGTGATTGGCGGAGTTGTGGACTTGTATTTCTTTTCGGGCCCGACACCCGAATTGGTGATGGAGCAGTACACTGAGCTCATTGGTCGACCCGCCCCGATGCCATATTGGTCTTTTGGTAAGTTGTAAAATTTTTCTTTGGTTTATTGTGTGAATTTCAATCATCAAATGGTTACATTGCAAATCATTGTTTTTCTTTTCTTCTTTTTTTTCTTAATATTATTCATTTTCAATCGAATATTAATCACTCCTAGTAGGTATGTTTTATCTGCAAGTTTGATGGGGGATAATTTTTTTTGTTTATTTCATACATATATAATTGCTTCACTTTGATTTTGCGTTCTCTCTTGAAGGATTCCACCAGTGCAGATATGGTTACAAGAATGTTTCTGATCTTGAGGGGGTGGTTGCTGGCTATGCAAATGCTAGTATCCCTCTTGAAGTGATGTGGACGGACATTGATTACATGGATGCTTACAAAGATTTTACTCTTGATCCCGTCAACTTTCCACTAGACAGGTTAAAGAACTTTACCAACAACCTTCACCAAAACGGTCAGAAATACGTGGTCATCTTGGATCCCGGTATGTGGTGGCATTGTTCCTTTTTCTTGCGATCCAGGTTTTGCAAATTCTCTTGTTAAGATTATTAATTTTAACAGTTAGCGTTTAGGGCAAGATACTCTTGTAACACCAAATGATCAATATATATTACATACTGAAGTTCTTTTTGCCATATACATGGTTCCACTTTTACAGGTATTAGTATCAATGATAGCTATGGAGCCTACACTAGAGGGAAGGAAGCAGATATATTCATAAAGCGTGATGGCAATCCTTACCAGGGAAATGTTTGGCCCGGCAATGTTTACTTTCCTGATTTTGTACATCCACAAAGTGAACCATATTGGGAGAATGAGATTAAACTATTTCTAGACCAGCTACCTGTTGATGGCCTTTGGATTGATATGAATGAAGTATCAAATTTCCAAACTTCTAATCCCACTCCGAATTCCACACTTGATGATCCACCTTACAAAATCAACAATTCTGGAGGCCACAGTCCGATACTTAGTAGGACTATTCCAGGATCAGCTCTACACTTTGGTAATGTTACAGAGTATAATGTTCATAACCTATATGGGATGTTACAAGCCAAAGCAACAAACAAGGCCTTGACCAATTTGACTGGTAAAAGACCGTTTGTTCTCTCGAGATCGACTTTTGTAAGCTCTGGTAGGTACACAGCACACTGGACCGGAGACAATGGTGCAAAATGGAATGATTTGGCGTACTCAATTCCGGGCATTTTGAATTTTGGACTCTTTGGAGTTCCAATGGTTGGAGCTGATATATGTGGTTTTTCTGGGGATACTAATGAAGAACTCTGCCGGCGTTGGATTCAGGTAACTAACTGATTACCAGCCTTTAGTTTGAACACTTCCACAAAATCTAGACCAAATTATTTTGATTTACCTAAAACTTGAAACGTTGACAACCATGTCTATATGTAGCTAGGGGCCTTTTACCCGTTTTCAAGAGATCACTCAGACAAGAATTCAATCCGGCAAGAGCTCTATCTTTGGGAATCAGTGGCAGCATCAGCAAAGAAGGTGCTGGGGCTGCGATACCGGTTGCTTCCCTTGTTCTACACATCAATGTATCAAGCACACAAGAACGGGACCCCAATTGCAAGGCCCTTATTCTTCTCATTTCCTGAAGATACCAATACATACGACATCAGTTCACAGTTTCTGATTGGTAAAGGCGTAATGGTGTCACCTGTGTTGCAGCAAGGAGCAAATTCAGTTGAGGCGTATTTTCCTGCTGGAAACTGGTTCGATCTCTTCAACTACGCATCAGTGAGTGTTGATTCCGGAAAGAAAGTTACGTTGGATGCACCGCCTGATCACATCAACGTGCATGTCCACGAAGGAAACATATTGGCCTTGCAAGGAGAGGCCTTGACAACACAAGCAGCCCGAAACACTACATTCGAACTTTTGGTGGTCACTGGTAGTAGCAATGAGAGTACCGGAGAATTGTTCTTGGATGATGGAGAGGAAGTCGAAATGGGAGGAGAGGGAGGGAAGTGGAGTTTCGTGAGGTTTCATTCTGCACGAGCACAAAATGGAAGTTTAGTTTTAAGCTCAAAGGTTGAAAATGGAGAATTCGCTTTGAGCAGAGGTTGGATCATTGATAAAATTACCGTCCTTGGGTTGGACAAAGTTAATGCAACACAGTCCAGTGTATCCCTTCCAATAGGAAAGGAGTTTGAGTTGGAGCTGAAGCCGAATGAGACACTGGCGGAAACACTCTTTAGCTAGAGAGCAGATGCTTACAAAACCACTCAAGTTTTTAGGTTCTAGAACATATTAATGATCAGTTGTACTCTTGTATTGCACTTTCCCTGAATAAAAGAAGGTTTTGGAACAAATGGCATGAGAAAATTTGCAACTTTTACAATTTTTGTTTATACACCTTATTTTGCTTATTTACTTGTATATTTGTAGGCTTGTAGCAAGTCAGTCCTTCCTCTTATGCCAGGCAGGACTAAATCAGATTAAAGACCGCAACTGGCCATCGGAGATGTGAGTTGTTACTGGTCTATTCACAAGCTCATTAAGTTCACGGTGGCCTCACCAAATTATTGTACGCATTTATTGGGAATTTGGGATACAACTAAATAACAATAGATGCATTTCAACAGGCTACAATCCAAAAAGAATAATTTGTAGGGTGAACCTATATATGCTGTAGCAAGGCCAGGGTCTACCCACGATCAGCACTTTCCCACCCAAGATCTACCCACCACCAAGTGCTGAATATTGAAAAGTATGGATGTATTAGCATTAATCGGTGACTTCCTCCAAACAATTGCATGAACTACTAAATTTTCTTGCACCTTCGGTAATCGGTACTAGGTTGCCGAACGAAACATAACAAAACCCTTTATGTCCATTTTCAAAACAGAAATAGTAGGGTTAAGTTTCTTTGTACCAGTAAGCAGAGTTTAGTTTTCAAAATGTAAAAATTAAAGGAGAGAAAAGATAAAATTGAAGGGAAAAGATAAAATTGCTCCAAGCCAAAATCCAAAGCTAGATTGATCAATCCCAAAAGAGACAGGGCATAGCATATCCCATATCCACACAATATATCCTTATGCTACTTTATTATTTTCAGCAAAAATTTGATGCCTACACTTTGGCTCTTTGCTACACTTACATTGCACCTCTGTGGCTCTGTTCACTCCAATGATTGATATACGCAACTCAATTTCTGGGTTACAGTAAATCAGAAACAGAACACAGCCTTTTGGATCACTTTTCTTTCTTCTTTTGGTAACCAATTAAAATTAACGAGTTTTATATGATAGATTACCTTAAGAGGCAAGACATATTTTGACATATACGTTCTAGCTTAGACTTGGAATGGTCCTGGTAGTGTGGTAGGTAAGCAGTGACTTATGTGAAAATTCAAAATTATGAATCACGTGTGTGGCACCACATATGAAAGCTATATATATATTCTCATTTCTATCTTATTATCCTTGAACTCCTTCTAATCCAAAATCCAGTATATAAGCTTGCTTTAGGGTTCAATCACATTATCCCAACTAGAAGAAATTCCACAACTATGGAAAGAAACAGATCAAATTATACACCAAAAGCAATATTGTTTCGTCATCTTCTACCATTCTTCTTCTTCTTGTCTCTGCTTGATTGTATAGTTGCAGAAGAACCAGTTGGGTATGGATACAAAGTCGAGTCTGTCAATTCTGATTCCTCCGGGAAGACATTGACGGCTAATCTTGGCCTGATCAACAGTTCCTCAGTCTACGGACCTGACATCCCAAATCTCAAGCTTTATGCCAGGTAACGCCTCTATGAATCATCCATTAGCCTTGGTTTTATTAGCTCAATCATCTTCACGTACGTAGTTGCTTTCTGGGATTGCACAAAGTTCACCTTTTCATCTGGATTAAATTTAATCAGTAGTTCTTTTTTGGGGTTGACCACTTTAGAATAGGGAAGAGACTTGATATGAACTAATCTTCTTGAGGATGGGAAAATATCTGAGCCGTTCATAATAAGATAGGAATGCATTCTAGACTAGAGTAATGGCAGGCGGCTGGGAAGGGATTTTAGCATTATAAATGTTAAAAACATTCACATTTCTAACAGACGTGTGAAAACTTATTTCTAAAAGAAGATTTCTTATAATTTTGAGAGTTTGTTGTAAATATAGGAATTTTTATTTTTCTGTCTCTTCACTCTCTTTAAAATAGACTAGTCTGCAATCACATGCAGAGCATGTGTACGAAAAAAAAAAGTGGGTAGTTATTGCAGAAGAAATAGATTCACCGGTAGTTATTGCAGAGAGAAAATAGTGGGAGAGAAAAGTGGGGGTTGCGGAATCATTTCCTTTTAATTTTCTTAATAAAAATCTATTTTATAATTGTCCTATTTATCCTTGTGATTTAATTTATTCTCAAAGTTTTTTAATATTTCAGGTTTAAATCTGTCAAAATTTTTCAATTTTAGCTAACAAAACCTATTCTCTTAATAATAGTATAGATATAGATATAGATATAGTGCTATATCTGTTTGGAGGAAAAAGGTGCCTTTTTTGTTTAAAAAATAGAGAAAATACAAATTATAAAAAAGCTGTTGGAGATGCTCCAAGAAATATATTCACTTATACCAATTATTATGAGCTGCTAATATTACATGTCAAATAATGTTTGGTCTAGTCTTTTTCAAGTATTATTACTCACACTAAAGTTACTCACCAATAAACTCTTATATTGCTATATAATATGACGAGTAATTCTTCTTTCGTTATGTTAAACTAGTCTACAATCACATGCTCTGCATGTGTAAGAAAACTTTTTGTTTTATTTTTTATTTTTTTAAAATGTGAGTAGTTATTGCAGAAGAAGTAGATTCACGGGTAGTTAGTGCAAAGAGAAAATAGTAGGAGAGAAAAGTGGGGGTTGTGAAATCATTTCTTTTTAATTTTCTTAATAAAGATCTATTTTATAATTGTCTTATTTATCATTCTGATTTAATTTATTCTCAAAGTTTTTTAATATTTCAGGGTTAAATCTGTCAAAATTTTCAATTTTGACTAACAAAGCCTCTCCTCTTAATAATAGTATAGATAATTAAATATCACTTTTTTGAGATATTAAATATTTAAATATCTTACCAACATGTATTATAATGAACAGCTATGAAACCAAAGAAAGACTAAGAATTCGAATAACGGACTCGAATAACCAAAGATGGGAAATCCCACAAGACCTTCTCCCACGCCAAACTCCACAAACATTGCACCATTCCATCCCCGAAAACGACCTCATTTTCACACTCCACAACACCACCCCATTCAGCTTCACCGTCACCCGCCGTTCCTCCAACGACGTCGTATTCGACACCACCCCAAACCCCTCCAACCCTTCCTCCATCCTCGTTTTCAAGGACCAGTACATCCAGCTTTCCTCCTCTCTCCCGGAAACCCGATCTTCCATCTATGGCCTCGGTGAACACACCAAACCCTCCTTCAAGCTCCAAACCCATCAGACTCTGACACTCTGGACGGCCGACATTGCCAGCGCCAACCTCGACCTCAACCTCTATGGGTCCCACCCGTTTTACATGGACGTGAGGTCACCGTCCGGTGATGGAAAAGTTACCGCGGGAACCACTCATGGAGTGTTGCTATTGAATAGTAATGGCATGGATGTAAATTACGACGGTGACAGGGTTACTTATAAGGTGATTGGTGGAGTTGTGGACTTGTATTTCTTCTCGGGCCCGACGCCCGAATTGGTGATGGAGCAGTACACGGAGCTCATTGGCCGACCCGCCCCGATGCCCTACTGGTCTTTCGGTAAGTAGTGAATTCTAAATTCTACCTTGGTAATTTTTAAATTTCATTTTGGGGTCATGTTAGTTTTGTATAGTCACACAAAGCAATAACGTATACAATAAAAGAGTAATGCTAATCGAGCCAAATTTTTTTTACAATATGATGTGAAACATTGGTGTCATAATATGTGATGCGTAGACGGATTATAACTCGGTCACTTCAATCATAAAACATGATATTTAAGAACTATTTCAAGTGATGAGCTGTAAAAATTTTAAAATAATTTTCTTGATTTTTTTGACTTTGGAAATTCATATAAAAAAGTCGAGCTTTTTGAGTTATCTCAATTGTAAAAGTACATAAAAATCATGATTTAGGGTGGGAAGATTTTGGTAAAAATACGCAATTTTGGCCAACAAAGTGACAAACCATGTGTTATAGTCCACAATTTTGGATGAAACTCCTGATCTTGGACAATTTTTTATTATTAATTTTTTTTTTTTAGGGAGAAAGTTCCCGCATTGGTTTCTATTTGAGAAAGCATTGTAACAAATAAAATGACGATCTCTCTGTAATATGACAATGAAATGAGGGTCTCTCTTTACGTAATATGACAAGCGCATGTCATCTCTCAGAGCATTACTTAAATGAAATTGAGGATAGTTGATACCAAGGGTAAATTACTAACCGTTTGTTTCAATATTTTACCAGGATTCCACCAGTGTAGATATGGTTACAAGGATGTTGCTGATCTTGAGGGGGTGGTTGCTGGTTATGCAAATGCTAGCATCCCTCTTGAAGTTATGTGGACGGACATTGACTACATGGATGCTTACAAGGATTTCACTCTTGATCCCATCAACTTTCCATTGGACAAGATGCAAAACTTCACAAACACCCTTCACCAAAATGGCCAGAAATATGTGCTCATCTTGGACCCTGGTACGTTGCATTAGACATTAAACACATTTTTATTTTTCCTTGCATCCGCTTGTGAATTTTTTTGTCACACAGTTTAATACTTTAATATGTTATTAGCCTTTCAATCTGAACCATTAGGATTAGGATTTAAGGCAACAGAGCATTAGTAGCACGAGATGATATTGCTAAATCTCTCTCTGCCATATGGTTCGAGTTTTACAGGTATTAGTATAAATGAGAGCTATGGAACTTACATCAGAGGGAAGGAAGCAGATATATACATAAAACGTGATGGCATTCCTTACCAAGGAAATGTATGGCCTGGTGATGTTTACTATCCTGATTTTGTACATCCACAAAGTGAACAATTTTGGGCTAATGAGATCAAACTATTTCAAGACCAACTAGCTTTTGATGGTCTCTGGCTTGATATGAATGAGGTATCAAATTTTATAACATCTCCTCCCACTCCGAATTCCACACTAGATGATCCACCTTACAAAATCAATGATTCCGGAGTCCAGCGTCCGATCATTAGTAAGACTGTTCCGGCATCAGCTCTACACTTTGGTAATATAACAGAGTATAATGTTCATAACCTATATGGGTTCTTGGAATCTAAAGCAACACACCAGGGGTTGATCAATGTTACTGGTAAGAGACCATTTATACTTGCTAGATCAACCTTTGTAAGCTCTGGTAAGTACACAGCACACTGGACTGGAGACAATGCAGCAAGATGGAGTGACTTGGCATACACAATTCCAGGCATTTTGAATTTTGGACTCTTCGGAATTCCGATGGTTGGAGCTGATATATGTGGTTTCTCTTTGAATACTACTGAAGAACTCTGCCGGCGATGGATTCAGGTAACTGAGCATGAGCCTTTAGTTTGAACACTTACGCAAAAGTTTTACCACATTGTACTAAAACTTGAAATGTTAGCACTTCAGTTTTGCATATCCAATATCACTAACTAATTTATCTGTCTGTGTAGCTTGGGGCCTTTTACCCGTTTTCACGAGACCATTCAGAAAAGTTTACGATCCGCCAAGAACTCTATCTTTGGGATTCAGTCGCTGCATCAGCAAGGAAGGTGCTAGGCCTCCGTTACCGGTTGCTCCCCTTGTTCTACACATCAATGTATCAGGCACACAAAAAAGGGACCCCCATTGCAAGGCCCCTTTTCTTCTCGTTTCCTGAAGATACCAATACATACGGCATCAATTCACAGTTCTTGATTGGTAAATGTGTGATGGTGTCACCTGTGTTGCAGGAAGGAGCAAATTCAGTTAATGCATATTTTCCTGCTGGAAACTGGTTTGATCTCTTCAACTACTCCAGATCAGTGAGTGTAGACTCCGGAGAGTATGTTACGTTGGATGCACCGCCTGATCATATCAATGTACATGTCCATGAAGGAAACATATTGGCCTTGCAAGGAGAGGCCTTGACAACACAAGCAGCTCGGAAGACTGCATTCGAACTCTTGGTGGTCATTAGTGTTAGCGGAGAGAGCACTGGAGAAGTGTTCTTGGATGATGGAGAGGAAGTCGAAATGGGAGGAGAGGGAGGGAAGTGGAGTTTCGTGAGGTTTCGTTCTGCACTAGCACAAAATGGAAGTCTAGTTTTGAGCTCAATGGTCGAAAATGGAGAATTTGCATTAAGCCAAGGTTGGATCATTGATAAAATTACCGTCCTTGGGTTGGACAAAGTTAATGCAACAGATGGGTATACATTGAGCATTACTAAAGGAGCAAAGTTGAAAGGAAACACAGATGTTAAGGCCAACTTTCACAGTTATGAGCGTTTTGTCAAGGTAGAGTCCAGTGTATCCCTTCCTATAGGAAAGGAGTTTGAGTTGGAGCTGAAGCCGAATTATATACTGGAGAAAACACTCTAGCTAGAGAGCGGTTGCTTACACAACTGCTCAAGTTTTTTTTTAGGTTCCAAAACATATTTATCATCAGTTGTAATTTTCTCTGAATAAAAGGGGGGTTTTGGAACAGATGGCAAGACATAATTTGCAAACTTCTACAACGTTTTATTTATACACCTTATTTTGCTTATTTACTCGTATTTTTTGTATATTTATAGCAAGTCAATCCTTCCTTTTATTGCCGGGCAGGACTAAACCCAAATTAAAGACTGCAACAGGCCCTTTCAAAAACAGACAAAAGAAAAAAAAGACCGGAAAATTTCAGTTCTTGAAATGAAGTATTGCCCGCTTAGAATTAAAATTAGGGTCCTTGACCAAAGACATCAAAATAAACAAAAATAATCTCACTTACTCCAACAAAAGATTTTTATTCCTACTTACACAATTTAACTGAAAATGACCATTTTGCCCTCAACCTAATTAATGAATTACAGTCACTGCCACTCTGTGTCCTCTCTCTCTCTCTCTAGCACCACCCCGTCGCCGGTTGCTTGGACCTCGCCTTCGACTCGTCTCGGCAACAGAAAGCAGAGACCGGTCATCTCTGATCCAAACGACCGACTATGGCGGGGGGAAGAGCCCCGAAAGGTTCTCGCGTTCGCCGACGATTTTTTCAAATTCCGGCCAAATCGAGGCGTCTCATCGGTATGGATAGCTTTGTCTCGATGTCCCCTTCGTGTCTGTGGTCTCAGTTTCTTGAGAGAAGCTTCCTAGAGAAAGAATCGAAGGGGAGAATATTCCGGCAAGTTTCTTGGTTTTTTGGTGACTCCGACCTTTATCCGGCACAAGTAAGGTATCAAACAACATCGCCTCGTCAAGCTCTACATGTATTCAGGTTCAAAATCGAGTTTTGATTAAAAATGAGTAGAACCAATTCAGTATGAACCGGTTAGTTCGACGTCGTTGGAGGTGGAGTAGAAGTCGGTCCAACTCAAGAGATCGTAGAGGAATATGATTCAAGCCGATCTTTTGACGTGGAATGTCTTCTCAATGGTTTTGTGGATAAAGTCAAGCTCACTGTCAATACCATTGTCAGCAATTTGTCGACATACGTTCAGAACATTTTTTAACCCCTGCAGATGACAATGGGACTACCAGAACTGCAATATCATCTGGGTTCATGGGACTGGTAGTTATGGTTGTAATGGTGGTTTTGCTGAAGCGTGCCTAGAGCTTTATCGGTCTGCCTAAATTATCTGAAACTGCAATCCAAAAATGTTTCTTGCTGCATGAATGTTTGTTTGTTTGTTTGTTTTTTTTTTTGGATCAAAGATATTCATTAAAAAGCTGGAAAACAGCCCAACCATACAACATCAGAAAGCCAAAAGGCTAAACTGAAAAGAAACAGAGCTCTCATAGTCAAAGCTACTAGAGCCTAGACAAGAGGAACTACGAACAGATGCAACAAACAAAAAAACTAGCCTAAAAAGAAGCAAGACAGAAAGGAAAACAAGAACACAAATAAAAGGGAGACATCAGAAGCTTCGTCGGAGAGCCAACGCAGTAGTGTCCCTCAAGCAGGGAGAGCATGTCCTAGAGCACCTAGAGGTGTATGAGCTGATTGATTAACAGTTGGGGGGCAATGTAATCCATCTCTTGATAGAACATGAACCAGGGAAGACGGAGGGCTAGAAGTGTAAAAAATGATAATTGGTATATTGATGATAATTACAATTCAGAATATTACAAGATATATAGGAAATCAATCTACCTTCTATGGTATGGAATAATCTAGATCCTAAGTATTATCACAAAAATAAATTACAACGATTGACAAAATGTGAAGGGAAACAATTAGCATTTACACCTAAATCTTTCCATATCATGAGAGATTCTCAACAAGAAGCCCAAACCTCAGGACACGTCTTCCTCACTGTAAGCGCAGCGACATGGTGAGCCACCTCATTCGCTTTTCGGGGGATCCAACACCAGCTCGATCTACTTCGCAAAGGTGAGTCTCATCTAATCCTCATGACAATTGGGAAAATTTTCCATGGGATTGTATAATTTTGATTATTGATGCACTTAAACAACTCTTGACAGTCGGACTCGAAGAGAATGTGGGCATTCGGAAAATTCCTTGCTACAGAGCAAGCAATTGCAGCAGCTTAGGTGCTCCAGGACATGCGCTCCCTGCTTGAGGGAGACATCAGAAGCTTCGTCGGAGAGCCAACGCAGTAGCGTCCCTCAAGGGATGAAATGGGGATGATCAGGGGATGTGTCGGGGATGTCCAGGTGGTGGGGGGCATGGTTGTGGAGGTGATTGGAAGGGAGAGAGCATGGAGGATAATTCGAAGAGATAGTGAATAATGAAAAAATATCCATTATAAAGCATGTAGTTGTCGCAACATTATTCAAAAAAAAAAAGAAGAGGATAATGACAGCATTTAAACAACTGCTTTAGTTACAAATTATCTTTTTCAAATTCAAACAAGTTGAATGTTGACCTACTTTCAACGTGGAAAAGCTACACAGAAATAAAAGGAAGCATTCGAATTTTGAATCAAATATCTCAAAGTGAGATAAGAATGAAGTGGCAGAGTGCGTCCGAGTTCAATCTCGGAGTCAAAGATGAAGTCTCTGATCAGTAGCTAATTATCTTCGTGAGCGTCGGGAAATTCAAATTTCAAACGAACGTTTACCCAGCCCTCTAGAGTCTTCACTGCCTCCTATATAAAGAACACAAGGCTGCACAAGAAACACACGAAGAGAAATAGAGAAAAAAGTTAGTCAAGTTTCTGCATCAGAGTAAGGTAGCGTTAGAGAGGAAGAGAGAGTGAAGAGTTGCTAGTTACCTGGAGACGACAATCCGACGACAGGAGAGCTTTATATTCAGGTATCCTGCTGGTCATCCCTTCATGGTCTTCCTTGCTATTTTTTCTTTATCATTGCTGTCGTCTCCATGAGTGCAGAAGACTTGCTTCTTATTTCCATGTGGGCTCTATAACCCTTCCAAAACAGCACCGAAAACAAATCCTCCATACTAAAAAGACTCGAAACCCCCAAAGCCACAAAACCCCAAAAAACACTACTGCTGCCCACCAGAAATCAGAAAAAAGAAACAACCAAAAACATTTTCGATACACCTTCGTGTTCACAAAATGTGCAGGTTCAAAGAATGGAAGAAGCACGCTCACAGAGGAGGGATTTCGATAACTTTCTGATGGCAAAAGAAGAAAAGCAGAGGGCTCACCTCTGTATTTCGCTGGACTTGCTTTCGATGTCTATATTGCGGTGCGTCCTGTGTATAGGTGGCGGAAGCAAGGATCAACTCAAGAAGGTTCACTGCACTTGTTTTCGATGCCTATACTGCGGTGTGTCCTGCGTATAGGCGGCAGAAGCAAGATTCAACTCAAGAGGGTTCACTGCACTTGTTTTTGATGCCTGTATCGCGGTGCATCCTACATATGGGTGGCAAAATGGAGTGTCAAGTGAAAGCCTGGGGCTGCCAGTTCACACCAAGTACGAATCTGCGAAGTTCTTGGGCTCACAAAGTAAAGAAACTGATCCGGAGGGATCTTTATGCAGCGCCAAAGTCAAGAGATTACTCCACCTGCAGCAAAGTCATCATCAGAATGGTGTCCCAGAAGGCAAAGTTGCTATCTTTCTACAGAAAGGTGTTCGGCTTAGCTCACCTTCAATCACAAGAAGGCAGAGTGTTCAGCTTAGCTCACTTTCAATCACAAGACTGCAGCGTGTTTGACTTGACTCGTTGGGATCACTAAGCTGTAGAAACACAAAGTGGAGAAGATATGGGAACTGTCTGATACTTACGGCAAGTACACAAATGCAGAAGCATCACAAATGCAAAAGGTGTTCGATCAAATTCAAGTGGTGGATGCAGCAAATTGTACAGAGAAAATGGTCATGGTTAGCATTGGAAAATTCATTGTGCTACCTTCTTGTGGGCTTCCCCAGTATGCATCGAGGAGTGTACTCGTAAAATCAATCCTCAGATCACCTGAAAGCCACGTGATAGTTCCTGCATAAAGAAGATTTCTCCTTTAAAATGTCAAACAAGTTACAGAGCTATGTAAATCTTCTTCAAAAAATATTGTAGTCTTGTGGTCAAGGTTCAAGGAACAACAAGAATGAAGTCGTGTTCTTTGTCTTACCTTGAGGGTCACAAGAACCAAAATATTGGGGTGATTATGTTTTCTTCAAAAGATGTGGTACCTGCAAGAGTTTTGATAATTAAAGAGTCGATGCCAAGGTGACAATAATCATGTCTTGACGGTGGGAAACTAATCAACACACGTAAATCCCATATGCAATTAAACCATAGTGTTGCTGTAGCTTCGAACAAGAGCTGAAATTCACTGCAAACTGCTCTGAACATGAGTCATACAACAAAGACCGAGAGGCTGTGAAGAATCATAAGTTTAATTAAGCTTTGTTTCTTCTCTCTGTCACTTTGATCATAAGGCGGTGGAACAATGGTTTAATAATCAAAAGGACCAAATAAAGGTTTATTGGGGGGCAATAAAGGTTTATTTGGGGGCAATAAACCTTTCCAACAGCCTATGAGATATCTGACGACCTCTTTGGGGACCTCCGGCAAGGTTTTAAGAGAAGTCTGATGGATGGCGGCCGGTGACCGGATTCCGGCGACCACCAACCGGAGAAGTCTCCTATGGCTTCTCTCTCTTCAATTCTCTATCTCTCTCTCTCTCTCTCTATGTAACAAAGAGGTGAGGGCAAAATAGTCTCAAAACTAAACAAAAAACAAAAAAAAATTTAATTGGGTATTAGGGAAGACCTTATTAGAGTCTTTATGGGTAACTGGGTAAGTGGGAAAAAATCTATAGAATTAGGGTAAGTGGTCAAAATCCCTTAAAAAGTTAAAATTAATATTTGAACTTATAAACCCTACACACTTGTGGTACTTGTCGTCAATAACACTGTTAGCCCTTATGCCATTATTTATTTTTCAAAGGATAATTTAATATTTTCGTATCATCTGTCTCTCTCTCTGTCTCTGTCTCTGTCTCTCTGTGTCTGTCTGTCTATCTGTCTGTCTCTCTCTCTCTCTCTCTCCCTCCCTCCCTCCAAAGACCTTGCTGTTGCACCCACGTCAGCTCCGATGACAGCGGCACCTAGCCCCTCGCCACCGCCGACTAGTTTGAACCCGCCCCTCTCCTCTATTGCTTGATCCTCGTCGTCGGGAGCAAACCAATTCTGGGAGCTAGAAATGCTGAGAGTCGAGACTAATTCAAAAGGTGCTAAGTTTGAGCAAAGGAGGAAGATCATGGACCTAGAGAGGGTTAAGAGCGAATACAACGAATGAAAGGGTCTGATTTCAAAGCTGGAGCGAGATGCAAAAAGGGTATGTGTTTGAAGATTGTTGAGAATTCTGGGAAGAAATGTTGGTGTGGTGGTCAAATTAGCTAATTGGCTTTGATGGTTGAATTTTCTTCTTCGTCACCGCCGAAGTCAAAGACTCAGCTGGAGGCTAGTATCACCACAAAAAACTTCATGAATTTTCTTCTTCGTCACCGCTTTTCGATCATCAGCTAGCCATTTCCTCGGGCCGGCCCTTATTTTTTGCCATCGGATGATCCATTTCACTAGTCGGATCCCCGAACCCAACTTTGAAGCGCTAATAGCCTCTGCTCCACGTAAACAACGATTGGGTGAGGAGAGAGAAAACTGATTAGGTATAGATAGGAACTTTTGGGTGTCCATAACAATTGCTAGTGTTGCATACCTGTTTTGTTTTGTTTTTTTATCATCCTTGAAGAGAAGCATTTGTTCTTAGAAATATGACGGAAAACATGCAAATTAATGGAACAAATGAGGGAATAAACCTAAATTGGGCCAGGTTTTCAACCTCAGATACCATTGCGATGTTTAAAAAAATATATTAACCTGTTTTAGGGAATCAGAAATTGAGAGAAAATCGATGTGTATTCTCATTGATAATAGAGGCCTCTTTATATAGAGGATTACAATGCATAGAGTCTGAATCATATAAGAAAAGATAATCTCTAGATTCTTCTAATTAAACCCTATTACCACTAGGTCAAGTAACCTAGAGTTTGGGCGAAACACAAATTAGGGTTTTACTTGAACACTCCCCCTTGTGTTGCCCAAACGCGGTGCTTCTCACGTTGCATCGCTAAAAACCTTGCCTAGTAACAAAAACCCAGTGGGACAAAAATAACCTCGGTCGAAGGGAAAAAAGTGCACAACACACCTTTCACGCTTCGAGACGAACATGTAGACATCTCCCCCTGATGTCTGCGCCTCCCCCTGATGACTGCGATCATGGGAGTTCAGATAATTTTCGCAAGCCAATTCTTGCCACATGTTTCTCGAACGTGGATTTAGGCAATGACTTAGTAAACAAGTCTGCCACATTGTCCTCAGATCGAACCTGGTTCACTTTGATCTTGAGCAGCTTTTGTTGTTGCTGATTGTCCTTGGTGTTGTCGCTTTAGATGTAGCCTTGCTTCATTTGTGTAGGCTCATCTGTGGTAGACTTCAAACCACAACTTTTCGAACATGCGTAATTATGGATCCAATCCATATACATTCACAAACCACTTCGTGAAGAGCAATGATCTCTGCATTGTTCGAAGATATAGCGACTAGGGTCTGTTCTATAGACCTCCAAGATATCATGGTCTTTACCCGTGGTGAACACATAACCAGTTTGGGAAGACTTTTGTGTGGGTCAGAGAGATACCCAACATCAGCAAAACCGTCCAAAACACATGTTTTTTTGGGATGGGGATAGAGGACGCAGACCATTGTTGGCGGCGTTCCTGGTGTGTGATGGGTCCGAATCCATCATCTCTCTGTAGGGATAGAACAAGCTCATATCAATCGTACATCTCAAGTACTGAAAGATATCTTTTACACCAATCCTAATGGCGTCGCGTTGGCGCAGAGCTATACCTTAGCTAACAAGTTCATGGCAAATGAGATGTCCAGTCTTGTGCATTGAGCTAAGTACAATAATGCGCCTATTGTACTTAAGTAATGCACTTCTGCCTCTAGCACATCTTCGCCATCATCCTTTGGGCGAAGAAGATCCTTTTTCAGGATCAAGACTACGGACGATCATGGGGGTGCATGAAGGTTTGACCTTGTCAAAATGCCTAAGCATCTATCAACACAATTCTCAAGTTCCAAACCGTGACATAATCGTGTTCTCCCAAAATCCTTCATCTCAAAATCGGATTTCAAGTGTTCAGCGGTTTCCCTTAACTCTTTAAGGGCTTCTAATGAAGATCATGTCCAACATGAACAGCGATAGAATCCGAAACTTGTTATGAAAACGCGCAGACATATCCCTTCCCAATCAAGTAGTCACTTTAGTGAGCGTTTCAACCTTATTGCAAACGCGCTCCGTGGTCTAGAGCCACTTGACTTGGGTAAATGAAGTTCACCATGAACCTTCGTGTATATTCCGTATCTAGATCCCCATAAAGATATGTAGTGACCACATTTGTAAGCTGCATGTTCAGTTATTCGGAAACTACCAAACTGACAGGGTAATGGAGTGTAGTGACTTCCATTACGAGAGAATATGTCTCATCGTAGTCGATTCCAGAGCGTTTTGTGAGAAACCTTGCGCCATAAGGCGAGATTGTCATCTCTTTTTCTCATCACGCTTTCTAACGAAGACGCATTAGTCAATAGGTTTTATGTTTAAGAGGTGTTGGCATCACTGGCTCAAAAACCTTACTCTTCGTTAGAGAATCCAACTTAACCTAGATCGCATCTTTCCATTTAGGCCAGATTTCTCTACGTTGGCATTCATTCATCAACGGAGCGCGGTTCATATCATCAAACTCAACAAACTCATGCGCAACGAAATGCACAACTACATCATCAATTAGGATGGAGTTTCTATCCCACGTCTCATGTACACTAGTGTACTTTTCATAGAGCTCTATATTCTCAGGAATAGGTTCTGACTTTGAGGCGTCCCCCAACGATAACCATAACCCGGAAGATTTTCATGAGACGGATTTTGAGTCTTGATGATCAAAGGATTGGAATGTGCCAAAGTATCCTTCAAACCCACGGGCCTCCCACGCATCCTAGCTGGGGCCATGACCTATATATAACGCCAGAATGCCACTCTCTTTGGCGTTGGCGCCATGCCTACCTCCGTGTAGGGTGGCGCTACGTCCTCTCGTAGGGACGTCCTTCCTTGCATGCATGTTTGCAGCATATTTGTGTGATCTCGTCACTTTAGTAGGGATCGAGATGAGACATAGTGGGGACAGACCACGACAATTCCTATCGTTCCTGCTGAACATCTGTGTTCTTATCTCCCCCTAACGATGGGAAGACTGTCTCATCAAAGTGACATCCGCAAATCTAGCAGTAAGGAGATCGCCTAGCAAGGGCATGAAGTGGCAGACGGTTGTTGGAGTCTCAAATCCAACGTAGTTGCCCATTCGTCTGTAAGGACCCATCATAGAGCGCTGTGGCGGCGCAATTGACACATAAATGGCACACTCAAATATGCGTAAGTACAATTCTTGTACCCAGTCACTAGCTGTAACGCAAAGGTAGATTGAGTGGTGGTGGGTCGTAGACGAATTAGCATAGTTGCATGCGATATTGCATCACCCCAAGCGGATATAAGGAGATTGGTGCGCATTACCAATGTCCGAACTACCATCGTAGTCGTGTCCGTGAGACCATTTGGGTGTGTTCATGAGAATATGATGTTCAACATCAGTCCCATTGCAATATCCATCGAAAGTCTTCGATGTAAACTCTCTAGCATCGTCAAATCCAATTGACGGAATAGGATGATCCGGGGAGTGAGCCCGTTGTTGTATGATATGTGCTAGGAGTGTAGCATAAGTAGCATTACAAGTGGACAATGGCACAACACGTGACCAGCGTGTTTGCGTGTCTACCAACATCATAAGATATTTAAACGTCCGCAAGTTGGTTGAACTAGTCCACAGAATCCCCACGGATTCTATGTAAAAACAGAACGAGTATTTTTATATCCTTTGCATAGGACGGTATCAGTCCTAATTTCCCTAAGGAACGGGCTTTGTAAAACGAGCGAGAGGCTTTAGAAGCAACCAATGAGAATTTTGGTTAGGCCTGAGCGTCTAAAACGCTATTTTGAAGCAAGTTGGTGATTACAGCATCACCTGGGGTGCCATCACCATGATGGACGCCATCCATGGCGTCATGGATAGGGACTACGCCAACCCTAGGCTGGTGGTGGACGGAGGCGGTGCCCTAGGCAACAGCGTCGGTCACACTTAATCCAGGAATCAACTTTTGATTCATGCTTCATTTCGCTCGAGAGAAAAGATGTCCATGTGAAGTCTTTAGTAGACTGATCATCATATCATGACTAGGATGACCTATCCTGTCGTGACAAAGTCAATATGTGTCAAAATCCAAGAGATCTTCTCTCATAACTTTTATTGGATTAATAGCTCGAATAGTAACATAGAGTCCACTAGAGAGACACATAAACTTCTCTAAGATGTGCCTTTGTTCGCAATCATTAGAGGTATTGCAAAGGAACTCATTTCGGTTCTCTGCATGCGTTTTCGCATGGAATCCATTGGCTATTCAAAGGGTACAATTTGCCCTAAGAGCGTAGAGAGTTTCTGTGACAGTAATCAAGGTGCCATTTGGCAAGTGGAACTTGGGCTATTCCATGTCCTTGAAGTAATACTGATGGCCCAACCATCGTAGTCGCAAAGTAATATGCTTTGAATCAAAATGGAGTCATAATGAAAAGAACTCGAAATTTTATTCATAAGCCAACGGAGTTACATCATTATCTCTTTGACCAAAGAAAATCTAATCCAAAATGCTAGCTAATGCGAAACAATGGTAGTCGTCTAACTTCTTTCGGTAATTCCAAAATAAATGTGACCAGGTGAGTAGAGAGATGTCGGTGGAGCAAGGCTCGCTTAAGTACCACTAATCTCAGAACCTTCCTAGACATCACACTTACTTTGGGTGAGCCTAATTTGAAGAAAGACTTTATTGGCATTTACTACAAAAATATATGGCAATTGTCTATTACATCTCTTGGAAAAATAAAGACTTAAACAGAATTGGCGATCTATTGATCCCAGCCAGATTTGTAGTCTTCAACCCTTCACTCTAGATCACCTTCTTGATCTTTTTGTTCCACATCGTGAGCTTCTCTTGCTTCACAATATGCATTATAGGCGGTGACAATTTCTTTACGAGCTCTACAAATGTGTGCCCAATGACCGGATACTACACATCGAGAACATACATCTCTTTGCTCAGACTCCATTGATTGAGGCGCTTTGAAAACGTCATTTAGATGGCTCTTAGTGTTGGTGGCGCCACCAACATGGCCAGAGGCGTTGCCTCCCTCTCTCTTTCCACGTTTACCTCTTCAGTTCCGTGTTCGCCTATTTTGGCGGTTACCTTCCCAATTAAGTAGAGCGATTATATGGACCAGAAATTCCAGAAGTATCCCTAAGATTAGGGTTTCGCTCTTGGCGCCCTCTCTTAGAGGCGCGACTATAATTAGATTCCGGAATATGCTCTGTTTCCATGGATCTCGAATTATAGTTCTTCACAAGGATGTTGTCATGCTTTTCAGCGACATCCATAGCTCCAATAAGCTCATGAAACCTTGTGATCCGTCCTGCAGTAACATAGATTCGATAGTTCTTAGCAACCATCAATGCAGAGACGGGGAAGGTAGAGAGAGTTTTCTCAATCAACATCGCATCTGTGATCTCTTTACCACAGAATTTCATTAAGGATTTAATGCGAAGTGCTTCCGAGTTGTAGTCAAGAACTGACTTGAAATCACAGAAGCGGAGGCTATGCCATCTCACTTCTAAGTCAGGAAGCAGGGAGTCACGGACGTTGCCAAATCTTTCTTCGAGTGAGACCCATAGCTTTCTGGGGTCTTCTTCATTCATACACTCACACTGGAGCGAATCATCCATATGACGAGTAATTAGGATGATGGCTTTCGCCTTATTTGCCTCTAAGGCTGCTCTATTTTCTTCCAAAGCTTGAGCTTGCTCAACAGTTAGCACGTCCTGGCTAGGCTCGAGAATCGTATCCAGGATTCCATCGGCCTTGAGATGCTGGCGGACATCACGAACCCACCTGTGATATTTAGAGCCAGTTGTTCCCAATGGAGCAAAGTCCAATTTGTTCAGGTTACTCATCCTGAAAGAGAACACGAAATTAGGGTTAGTTTCGGAGCGTAAAAGGCTACCACGAAAACATATAAAATTCCTGAGCGTAATCGCTTCCAAGAAATTAGGAATTTCTGAACGTAATCGCTTCCAAGAAATTAAATTCCAAGAGGTATTGGATTAGATCGAAACAATGACGTAAGTGGTCGATCATAAATTCTCTACAAACTCTAAGTTTGGAGATCTCAACAAGCTCTAAGCTTGGAGTGAGCACGAACCCCCACAATTCGGCTTAATTTGGTCTCCCCTATGATGAAGAAAGGAGGGTAGAAGAAGGGAGGTTGCAAGTCCCCGAAAAAGAAGAGAAATTGAATTAAAAACTCAAAAAAAAAGGGGAACGTTTAGTAAAAAAATACCTCGAAATAGGTAGCCGGAAAACTGGCCGGCGGTCGTTGACCGGCTTTGACTGTTGACCGGTGTTGACTGTTGACCGTCATTGACCAGGAGCTGACCTAGCTGACATGGTAGTGGGTCCCCCTGATGCTGACGTGGCAGTGGTGTCCCCGGATGCTGACGTGGCGGCTGACTGTTCTGCTGACGTGGAAGATTACGTGGCGGTGGGTCAGGTGTGTCAGTGGGATTCTGGGCTTTTCTTGTTTGGGCTGGTTCCTTCTTCTTTCTTTTTGGGCCAAGCTTCTTCTCCCCTTTTTTTTTTGTCTTCTTTTCTTCTATTTTCTGCAGGTTTTCCTGTTGTAAGGTTTAGCTTCTCTTTTTTGTCTTCTTTTGACGAAATTTTATAGAAATTGGAGGTCCGGAAGGTGGTGAACCGGTGGAATATTTGCTGCAGGTTGTATGGAGCTTCCGGTGGCCAGTTCGGTAGGTTTCCGGCCGGTTCTTGGAGTGGCGCTGCCGGTTCTGGACTCCTGGGGTCGAGGGCTTCAAGGTGTGAGGTGGAGGCAGAAAAGGCTTCAAGGTTTTGTATTCGAATTTGGGGTTTTAGCTTCTTGAATCGGTTTGGCTATTTGTTTCAAGGTTAGGGCTTCGTGCTGATAACGTGTTTTAGGGAATCAGAAATTGAGAGGAAATCGCTGTGTATTCTCATTGATAATATGGGTCTCTTTATATAGAGGATTACAATGCATAGAGTCTGAATAATATAATGAAAAATAATCTCTAGATTCTTCTAATCAAACCCTATTACCACTAGGTTAAGTAACCTAGAGTTTGGGCGAAACACAAATTAGGGTTTTACTTGAACATAACCTTAATTATTAGTGGGTAATATCTCATGTACTGTTCTTGAAATTTAAAAAAAAAAAAAACTACAACCGGCATGCATAGATGTTTCTTATTGTTACTACTCTATTACGCAAACTCGTTAGCTTTGCAAAAGGTATGTCAAATCGGTGGCCTCACCAAATTATTGTATGCAATGGGATACAACTAAATTACAATGGATGCAATTCAATAGGCTACAACTCAAAAAGAATAATTGGTTGGGCGAACTTGCAACGTAGTAAGGCCGCCACACTCAAAATCTACCCCCAACTAAGTGCTAAATTCAGAAAAATATAGATGCATTATCCTTAATCTGTGACTTCCACCAAACAATTGAATGAGCTACTAAATTTTCTTGCACCTTTGGTAATAGGTACTACTAGGTTGCCGAATGGAACACAACAAAACCTTTTTTTTTTTGGCAAGGGATATGTGGACGAGGGAAGGCAGCCCACTAGTCTAGGAACATTATGAACCACACCTGGCTAGCAAGAACCAACTAACATCTGGGTCCAGTTCCAATTACCAAGTGCGAGTAGTCAAACCCCGCATGCCCAAAATTTTTCACCATGAAAGTCGATAGTCGTCCAACAATTCTGCCTTGTGATAACCCTGATTCTCAGGAAGCTGACACATTCATCAACGTTACATGGGTCCGGCAGGACCCCGTTACTCAGCAACCTACTAACAAAGGACTTGTGAATGTTGAAATTCGAACTTGGATGGGGTTCCACTCAAAACAATAGCATGTCATCCCTGCCAACCCTCGTTGGCCAACAAAACCTTTTTGGTCCAGCTATAGTATGGTAAGGTTGAGTTTCTTTGTACCGGTAAACAAAGTTTAGTTTCACACAATTTTTCCTTATGCTACTTTATTATTTTTGCTGCAAAGATTGATGCCTACAGCTCTGTTCACTCCAATGATTGGTATACACAACTCATCAGGAGCTGAATTTCTGGGTCTCAGTTGCAGAAGTTAATCAGACAGAACAGAGTCATTTGGATCACTTTTCTTTATTCTTTTGATAAGTAATTAAAATTAACAAATTCTATATCACTGATTATCCTCTTAGGTATTTTGACTACATTCTAGCTGTCACTGATTACCTAAAAGGCAAGATATTTTGACCAAACATTCTAGCTTAGACTTAGAGTGGCACTGGTAGGCAAGCTTTGACATATGTGAAATTGTGAATCATGTGTGGCACCACATATATATATATATATATATTATAGCAATTTTTTATATATACGTGAATAAAACACATATTTACGTTTTTTTATTAAAATATTTTCGTACTTCGTATTTTAAAAAAGAACTCGTTTAATTTCTTGTACTTTTTGAGCTAAAAGTATTATACACATACTATACATAATTTTTATGTTTTTTTTTTTCATATTTTACACCTATTATTGAACAAAAATGAATACAAATTAATGTTTTAAAATTAAAAAAGTAATTAATCAATAATTAAAAATATTGTGCCAAACTTTTTGACGAATTATTTGATAAAATGTCCGAATAATACACGTACATATTTTACTAAATATGATATAAATGTATATTCCCATTTCTATCTTATTATCCATAAACTCCTCCGAATCCAAAATCTAGTATAAAAGCTTGCTTAAGGGTTCAATCAAATTATCCCAACTAGAAGAAATTCCACAACTATGGAAAGAAATAGTTCATATTATTATACAATTCATCATCTTCTACCATTATTCTTCTTCTTCTTCATTTCTCAGCTACATTGTTTAGTTGCAGAAGAACCAGTTGGGTATGGATATAAAGTTGAGTCTGTGAATTCTGATTCCTCTGGGAAGACATTGACGGCTAATCTTGGCCTGATCAATAGCTCCTCAATCTATGGACCTGACATCCCAAATCTAAAGCTTTATGCCAGGTACTGTAGCTTTATCCCAAATCTATGGCCTGATCAATAGCTCCTCAATCTTGGCCTTTCTGATGTTTGGTTTGTGCATGACTAGGAAAGTATGTAACATCAATTTTCCAATAATATCATTATTATCAAAACATAAACAATTAAAGATTCAAAAATTTCTTAGATAATTTGGTAATAACAACCATTAAAATAATTTTTAGAGTATGCAATTAATGCAGGGAAACGTGGGAAAATGAATCCCATGGGGTGTCTTTAGGAAGGGAAAACATCTGAGCCGTCCATAATAAGATAGGGTTGCATTCTAGATTAGAGTAAGTGGGTCATTCACTGGATGGGAAGTGATTTTAGTTTTAAAAAAAATCACATTTTTAAGAGATGTAATTATGAATGGCCAATATTACACATTTAGTATCTGCTCTGGTCTTTCCCTACTCACGTAAGTTATCATCAATAGACGTTGTATGAAAAAGTTTCAACTCGACCAAAGTCTTCTTAGCATTACTGTATTAATAGATCATTATTATTTTATTAAATAGGAAAAAAAATTACCAATGATCATTGAGTTATAACATGTTCGACACTTAACTCACTATATTTTTAAAAATCACTTAACTCATTCATTTTTAAATTGGTCTTTCACATAACTCACTGTGTTATATTTGAGAGTATATTTGTCTAAAAACTAAAAAATACATACTTAATTTGAACTTTTTTTACAATGAAGAAAAAAATGACATATTTTTTTTTATCTAAATTAAATTTTATTTTTTTAAAATTTTTTTCTATAGAAATTTTCAGAAACTGTAAAATGTAAGTTGAAGAAAAAAAATCTAATAACTTTAGAAAAAAAAAATTCAAGTTGAAAATGTATTTTTTGTGTTTAGACAAATATATCGTTAACTTTAATGATTTTTAATGAGAGATTTAACGACAATAAGTTAAATGTAAGATAATGGTGAATATGAATGAGTTTAGGGTTTAGAGTTTTAAAAATAATGAGTTAAGTGATATTTTTGAAAAATCAATGAGTTAAATGTCGAACAAGTCAAATATCAGTGACCATTAATAATCTTTTGTCCATTAAATATGTTAAACATGTGAGATGGTTAATGTTTTGAATCAATATTCACCAACATGTTCTATAATCAACAGCTATGAAACCAAAGAAAGACTAAGAATTCGAATAACAGACTCGAGTAACCAAAGATGGGAAATCCCACAAGACCTTCTCCCTCGACAGACTCCACAAACATCCCACCATTCGATCCCCGAAAACGATCTCATTTTCACCCTCCACACCACCACCCCGTTCGGCTTCACGGTCACCCGCCGCTTCTCCAATGATGTCGTATTCGACGCCACCCCAAACCCCTCCAACCCTTCCTCCATCCTCGTCTTCAAGGACCAGTACATCCAGCTTTCCTCCTCTCTCCCGGAAACTCGATCTTCCCTGTACGGTCTCGGTGAGCACACCAAAGCCTCCTTCAAGCTCCAATCCAATCAGACTCTAACACTCTGGACCGCCGACATTTTCAGCTCCATCCCCGACCTCAATCTCTATGGGTCCCACCCATTTTACATGGACGTGAGGTCACCGTCCGGTGATGGAAAAGTTACTGCAGGAACCACTCATGGAGTTTTGCTATTGAATAGTAATGGCATGGATGTAAATTACGACGGTGACAGGATTACATATAAAGTGATTGGCGGAGTTGTTGACTTGTATTTTTTTTCGGGTCCGACGCCGGAATTGGTGATGGAGCAGTACACGGAGTTCATTGGCCGACCTGCCCCGATGCCCTACTGGTCTTTTGGTAAGTAGTGAATTCTAAATTCTGCCTTAGTAATTTGTAAATTTCATTTTGGGGTCATATTAGTTTTCTATAGTCACATGAATCAATAGTGTGTATAATAAAAGAGTAATGCTAACCAACCATAATTTTTTTTATACTATGGTGTCAAATAGCGGTGTCTCAATGTGCGACACGTAGTCGAATTGTAATAGTTTCATGATATGAAAAACTAATTTGATCATTTTAGCCATAAAACATGATTTTTAGAAATTATTTCAAGTGATGGGTTGCAAAACTCTTGACCCGTTAGATTGAATGACATCTTTCGATGTGCTTAGTATTGCTTGAATGAACACCGTTAGATGTAAATACATAACAAATGAAATGAGTGTCCTCTTTACGTAATTTGACAAGCGCATGATGTCATCTCTCTGAGCATTAATCAAATGAAATTGAGGATACCAAGGGGTAAATCATTTACCGTTTGTTTCAATATTTTACCAGGATTCCACCAATGTAGATATAGTTACAAGGATGTTGCTGATCTTGAGGAGGTGGTTGCTGGTTATGCAAATGCTAGCATCCCTCTTGAAGGTATTTGGACAGACATTGACTACATGGATGCTTACAAGGATTTCACTCTTGATCCCATCAACTTTCCATTAAGTAAGATGCAGAACTTTACAAACACCCTTCACCAAAATGGTCAGAAATATGTGCCGATCTTGGACCCTGGTACGTCGCATTAGACAATAAATACATTTTTATTTTCCTTTGCATGCGCTTGTGAATTTTCTTGTTACACATGGAACTTAACATGTTATATATCAGACTTTCAATTTAGACCATTAAGATTACGGTTTAAGGCAACAGAGGATTGGTAGCACCGATTGATATTGCTAAATCTCTCTCTACCATATTGTTTGACTTTTATAGGTATTAGTATAAATGAGAGCTATGGAAGTTACATCAGAGGGAAGGAAGCAGATATATACATAAAACGTGATGGTATTCCTTACCAGGGACATGTATGGCCTGGTGATGTTAACTATCCTGATTTTGTACATCCACAAAGTGAACAATTTTGGGCTAATGAGATCAAACTATTTCAAGACCAACTAGCTTTTGATGGTCTTTGGCTTGATATGAATGAGCCATGCAATTTGATAACATCTGCTCCCACTCCATATTCTACACTAGATGATCCACCTTACAAAATCAATGATTCCGGAGTCCAGCGTCCGACCATTAATAAGACTGTTCCGGCATCAGCTCTACACTTTGGTAATATAACAGAGTATAATGTTCATAACCTATATGGGTTCTTGGAATCTAAAGCAACACACCAGGGGTTAATCAATGTCACTGGTAAGAGACCATTTATACTCACTAGATCAACCTTTGTAAGCTCTGGTAAGTACACAGCACACTGGACTGGAGACAATGCAGCAAGATGGAGTGACTTGGCATACACAATTCCAGGCATTTTGAATTTTGGACTCTTCGGAGTTCCGATGGTTGGAGCTGATATATGTGGATTCACTTTGAATACTACTGAAGAACTCTGCAGGCGATGGATCCAGGTAACTGAGCATGAGCCTTTAGTTTGAACACTTTCAGAAAAGTTTTACCACATTGTTTTAATTTAACTAAAACTTGAAATGTCGGCACTTCAGTTTTGCATATCCAATGTTACTAACTTATTTATCTGTCTATATGTAGCTAGGGGCCTTTTACCCGTTTGCAAGAGATCATTCAGATATATTTACAATCCGCCAAGAGCTCTATGTTTGGGATTCAGTTGCTGCATCAGCAAGGAAGGTGCTAGGCCTCCGTTACCGGTTGCTCCCCTTGTTCTACACATCAATGTATCAGGCACACAAAAAAGGGACCCCCATTGCAAGGCCCCTTTTCTTCTCGTTTCCTGAAGATACCAATACATACAACATCAATTCACAGTTCTTGATTGGTAAAGGTGTGATGGTGTCACCTGTGTTGCAGCAAGGAGCAAATTCAGTTTATGCATATTTTCCTGCTGGAAACTGGTTTGATCTCTTCAACTACTCGAGATCAGTGAGTGTAGACTCCGGAGAGTATGTTATGTTGGACGCACCGCCTGATCATATCAATGTACATGTCCGCGAAGGAAACATTTTGGCCTTGCAAGGAGAGGCCTTGACAACACAAGCAGCTCGGAAGACTGCATTCGAACTTTTGGTGGTCATTAGTAGTAGCGGAGAGAGCACCGGAGAAGTGTTCTTGGATGATGGAGAGGAAGTCGAAATGGGAGGAGAGGGAGGGAAGTGGAGTTTAGTGAAATTCTATTGTGGAGCAGCAAATGGAAGTGTATTTTTGAGCTCAAAAGTTGAAAATGGAGGATTTGCTTTGAGCCAAAAATGGATCATTGATAAAGTTACCTTCATTGGGTTGGAAAAAGTTGATGGATTAGAAGGGTTTGCAGTCAACTTTATTAAGGGAACAAATTTGAAAGGAATGTGGGATGTCAATGCCAACTTTCACGGTGATAAGCGTTTTGTCATGGTAAAAATTTCCAGCGTATCCATTCCTATAGGAAAAGAGTTTGAGTTGGAGCTTAGCCTAAAGCGTGACACCGGTGAAATTTGATTAGTTACACACCACTTAAATTTATGGCTTCCAAAACAAATATAAGAGACTTGTAATTTTACTTGATAGAATAAGTTTTGGAAGCAATGGCAAGAGAAAAGTTGCAACTTTGACCATGTATCCAAATTTTCTGACAAAATATTTGAAGGCAGAAGTATTAAAAGAGAAACTAATGCAGACAAAATTCAGACATAATTAAAAAAAAAATAGAATATCTATGTTTTCCGATGAAATTTTGTAGGTGATAAAAGAAAAGTTTAAAAAGGCGTGGGGCTGAGCCTCTCAGCTTGGCTGGGTTCCAAACCCCTTCAAAAAAAAAAAATTAAATAAATAAAAGTTTAAAAAAAAAAATAGATATCAACTTTTGACAACAAAATAGCGTCAGCAATAATTTTTTTTTTCTTTTTCTTTTCTTAGTGAAAATTAAATATCCATCTTTACTAGACAGTTGTTTGTTAAAAAATTCAATAGTAGAAAGTTAGGTCAAAATCCTTCCTCTAGAGAATGCCTTGATGTTACTTGTGAAACAAGCACAATCCTAACGGGAATTGAATTCCAGATCGACGTAGTCACTAGACGCTCATCTAACCTCACTTCATATGCAATTTTGACAAACTGAGATTGGTTTACAATTCGATCTGAATATCCAAATTTTTTTGTCCTAAAGCAGATTCATCATTCACCTCGAAGATACCTTTAAATGTGAGCAGGCCAGATTATATTATATATCTTACACAAATGTTTTTCTTCACAATTTGTATCGCCACTTTTCATTTATCACATACTCACGAAAAACTGTCTCTGCATAATTGTCTAGGTGATGAATTCAGATTAGCCTTTAGAATTCCCACCAAATTCTTCCAAGAGCCGCTCGATGGACTTTCTTGATATGATCTTGTCAATCTCAAATGCTTGCATCTGCTCTCCGAGACCTGCATGGGCACCATAAAGAAGTTTAGTTCAATCCTGAAATGGTAATGCAATTAAGAATAGAAACTTGGAAACTAAAACAGGTGCAATCAACAACAAACAGCCACTTGTAAGTTATGCATTTCAGACAATCATCATTCTAAGGTATGTGTTTCAGATTTACTCTTCCATGACTTACAACTTACAAGCAGGGCTATAATTTCAAATTTGCAATTTTGCTAAGCATCAGAAACTGAAGTTCATGTTCTGCAGAGTTTTGAAGCAATTCTAACCTGGCTTGGGGATAGCTTTCAGAGGTAGTTGGGAAGCACTTGAATTGAAGAAAGACAGCAGATTCCTCATGAGCTCCACTGATTGAGCAGACACTAGGATCTCTCTCTATAATAGACCAAAGTTATAGAGTGATGTGAGTCCACATCTACTAACAAGAAAAAATTATAGATGTGCTATTTGGAATATACATGGTTAGTGGGAGCCAAATGATTACTTGTTAATTATGCTCATTTAGCTTTTTTCCTGGGTAACATAAAGCTGCGTGATCATAATTCCTTAGCACAAGCATGAATATAAAAAAGAAGCATGTCTCTAACCTTGAAGTTCTTTTTCAAATCATAATACCCAGAAACAATCATGAGAAGACGAAGTTTCTCCACCTCTGAAATCAGAAAGAAAAATATTAAAAATTTAAAAAACAGGAACAGAACTACATTTAATTCTGTAGCTTGGAGTTTAGACAGGTGATAATGATCCATAAATAATTTGACGAGGTCATGACAACAGTAATCCTACCTGCACTGATAGGGGAAATCCACAAATTCTATGTGTCAGGCAATGAAATTTAAAAGCTACAGAAATATAATATATTTCAGCATGTATCCTGACACTTCTATTATAAGTCAAATAAAAAGAAGAAAATAACTGAAATGTGCTTGGACTAAAGCACAAGACATAGAATCTCCGAATTAGTACACATACGGTTCACCAAATATTAGTCCACAAACTGACTTGTAATTGATAGTAAATGCTTTTTGTTTCTTGGGAAACAAAATAACTTTATGCTTAATCGACAGTCTCTCAAACACTGATAAGGAATGGGTTTATTTCTCAGAAAAATGGAAAAACTATCTTATAAAAGTCAACATGATGCATGAAAAACATGAGACTACTTACAAGTAGGAAGCTCACTTAAAGTTGGGCAATACAAATACCAATGTTCTTGAGATAGTTCATCTTTCATCCAAGACGATACAATACCTAATCACGGTGATAACAATGAGATAAAGTACACTTACGTTGAAAATATTTGATTTCATGGACTGTAGAATCCTCATGATCAAGAAGTTCTGCAATTGACGTCCCAATAGAACTCATCCCAACATGTGATGCTGTCAATCTAGAACCAGTATTCTCCTGATTACCTGTTTCAACAATTTCCATGTTATTGGAATGGATGTGTTTATGATAGAAGAGGAACAAATCCTATGTCAAGGCATGATATATAGAATAACTAATTTACTAGATTGATGTCATTTGTTTGACTGATTTTTTATTGTGCGAGTTAGTCACCACATATGATTGTTCATACCAATTTATTGAACACTCAATCTTTGCAGTTAATAACAAAGCGTTATTGCAGGCATGACAAGAAATTTGTTGCACCATTAAGTAAAAACTCAAGGTTAGTTCGAGTTCATACCTACTCGTGTCCACTTTTTGAAATCCTTGCGCAATATATCAGCTACTTTGAGACCAGTTACATCATACATCTTGTATCTCACTGAAATCAAGAAAACAATAATATTAGTGAAAAAAAAAATTGAGTAAAAAAGTTAAACAGAAAGTATGTGCAAGTGGAGGAGTGGAGAACAAAGTACATACATAACTGGTAAAGACCATCGCATCCAAAGCGACCAGCACCATGGATTAGCATTGCAGCCATGTATTTATCTTTTATGGAACAATTAGAACTGCTCAAGTTTGCAGAATCTAAGAGGATGGCAGCTAACTGCAGGCAATCAGGAATTCCAGAGAAATATTTTTAATTTAAGGTAATGGAGGTGCAAGTAATCTCTAAACAATTAACCGATAGCATTTCATATCTTGAAATAACTACACATTGTATGGAAAGAGAAGGGGTAAAAAGGGAGCTACCAAAAATCTACTGAATCCATGTCCAGCCAAAATCTCAGGTGAAAGCAGCGCAAATTTCTCAGCGATAGGAGTACAGCATGAGCTGTCCTGTTTGGTATAACAAGACAATCAGCATACAATGGTAAGAAAAATAGGGATATGTAGGCATGCTTATGCATGTATACGCATTTGATTTGTATATAAATATGTAAAATGCATTCAACCACGTGAATAATTAAAAGTATATACAGTGACATATTAGTACCCCAAAAAGAGCCAAGTATTTAAACATGAAGAGAACAGAATATACTGTACAATCCACTATATTTGGCTCATGCAAATCGGTACAATAATTTCCAAATAGAAGCAACTAATTGCAAAAATCATTGGATCACAGCATTCCGACTTTAGTGCACAAATATTTTTCAATCCTTCATGGTAAAAGTAGGATAGAATAAGATATAAGCAAACAACTGATGGTGTACTAAAACTACTAAAATCATACCTCTCCTACAGTAACAGGGTCAACCCAGGGGTATACAGAGTCACCCTGTAAAATGAAAAGAAATCTTTAAATAGGCTGTTTTTAATTATTGAAGGTTCCTGGAAGATGTAAGATAAACTTAGTAAAGTAAACAGAATTCAACAAAGCACCTTTCCGCAATTGAAAATTTCAACTACTGCATCTTTCAATGCCTGTTTTAGGAAGACACAAATATCAATCATTTCCTGTGGTTAGGAATGCAAGTGTATCCAGATTTCAAGAGTTAATATTACCTCTTGCTTGGTTGGGAGCTTGTAGCCATTTAGTAGAACTAGTTTAAGACTCCCAAATAGATCATAATACGACAGATCGATCTGCTCAACATTCCATAATCAAGGGAAACATATAAGTTGAACAGGCAGGTTACAAATGACCAGACTTGCTTGCTCTTCAGCATTGATCTATCCAAGTGGAAGACCATAAAACACCATAATAGAACTTGACAAGCATTGCTGTAGTGAGTAGAACATACCTCATCTACAAAAATTAAGGACATGTGATCAATTTGACAAGAAGCAAGCAACCATTTGAGTTCGCTTTGAGAACTTATGTCTGACCTCTTCATGTTGATCACAGGCACCGTGCATAAATGGTCACTTTTATGTGTTTCATTCAGGTAGAAAGCATACATGATGGTTGAGGCAATGGATCCGACATCTGTAAATTATCACATGATGATTACAGGAACTCTGATATCAGTCACAGATTTGATGCGACATAGACCAAATGCACTGTGCATGCCTGACTAGATGAGCATAAACTTTGGACAATGGAGATCCTTAGAATTACAATTTGGTTAAAAGTATCAGTAGAAATGAAAGAATTTACTTGCACATGATAAGGATTTTTTCACCTATCCAGGGAACAGCACATAAATTCTCTTATACCATGAGTCTTAAAAGTTTATATGAGTGTATTGTAGTCTCCTCTTTTGTTTAGGAAAAGTTTTAAAGGCAATGATACAGAAATACCGAAGAAAATAGAAAATCTTGCAGATGACAACTAAAGATAGGCATTACCAGGAACATCTTGAGCTATTACAGCATGTAAGAATCTTCCCGGAACACCAGCATTAACTTCATCCTTTGTGACTTTCAGATACCGATTAAGCCTCTTAATGCTTGGACATGACTCAGAAATTTCGAACTGCGGCGAGTTGCCATTGTAAAATGAAGCTGCAGACTGAGGAAGTGGAACTGCAGACAGGTTTTCCTTCCTTCTATTCACATGAAACATTTTTTCAACAGTGGGACTTGTATTACTAGATACACTCTCACGCTGCTGATCATTTTCTTCAGTAGCCAAGTTAGAGCAAAACACAGTCTGAACATTTGTGAATTCAAAGGACTCAGCTTTACCATTCTCCGACCACTCAAAGTTCTTTTTTGGACTCAACTCAAAAGGGTTCTTCTTTATACTGAATGAAGAGGATTTTTCCTTTGGAGTAATTCGATCAAAGGGTTTTTCATTTGGACTGAACCGTTCAAACACATCTAATAAGGTATCTTGTGGCTGTTTATGACCAATATCTGACACAGACCGAGCAATGTTCCTGCTGGGACTCACATTAAAATCAAACGCCGGAGGAGGCCCATCGATCAGCCCATTAAAAAATGGATTCTTTCTTGCACGACTGTAAGTTTCCTGAAAATGCAATTGAGGCACAGTTTCAATACAATTCAACTGATTCAAAGAAAAGGGTAAGCAGAAAATTTGTCAAAGATTGAACCTTGGCACACTTTTCCAATACAATTCAAGGATCAAATGAAAAGAGTAAGCCGCAAGTGAGTTAATGATTCAACCTTGGCGCAATTTCAATACAATTCAACAATGAGATATAAAAGGGTAAGCAGCAAATGAGTTAAAGATTGAACCTTGGCACAACTTTCAATACAATTCAACAACGAAATGAAAAGGATAAGCAGCAAGTGAGTTAAAGTCTGAACCTCGGCACAGATTTATTACAATTCAACAATCAAATGAAAATGGTAAGCAGCAAATTCCAATTGAGTTGAAGATTGAGGCACAGCTTCAATACAATTAAATTATTAAATGAAAAGGGTAAGCAGAAAACGAGTTAAAGATTGAACCTTGGCACAGTATCAATACAATTCAACAAAGAAATGAAAAGGGTGAGCAGCAAAGTGAGTTAAAAGAGTGAAACCTTCTGAGGCTGAGCGACTGCTCTTGGTCTTGGGCTTGTTGGAGACCTCATGATGATGAAGATGAAGAGAAGAGAGCCCAATGCTAATGCAAAGGAACAGGCTTTGAAGGCATTGGAAGGCGGCAGAGTCCATGAGTAGAACAAGAGCACAAAAGGCCAGAGTGAGCTTTGTGATACCCGCCATGGTCTTAGCAAAGCCAGAGCAAAAGAGCATAGGAAAAAAAGTTCATTTCTTATTGGAACGAGTACCTATCAAAGTGTCAAACTTTTTTCACCTTGCCTCACCCTTTTAACTTTTACTCTTCTTCCAATAGGTAATAGATTAATATAAAAACACTTGGCTTTTCAAAACCGTGTCAGTTTTTCATTTCTTATTTCAAAGTCTCTTCTTACAATTTTACCAGTCTTGCTGCCGCGTCTACCGAGCTTGGAGCTTGGATAGCATCGCCGGGAGGATCAGAAGCTCAATCAGGTCCACGTAGCTAAAAGGAGAGACCTTTAGCTCTTCAATCTCAAAAGGGTATTGATTTTTCAGTTGGTTTTGCCAATTTTCTAATCTGGGTTTGGCTTATTTGCGTTTATTTTCAATTGGGTATGTTTGACTATGATTTGGTTGTATTCTTGTGAGTGCTTGATAATGCTGTGTTTGGTTGGTAGGGAAGTGTTAGAATTGGTGAGAAATTCTTGTTTTTCATTGTGTGGGTTTTCATACTGTAAAAATTTGATAGCTTGAGAATTAACAGGTTGCGCAAATAGAGAGGCTGTTAGAGACATAACACACCCAGTAGGGTTTTAGGAGTGTGCTGTAAAAATTTTGATAACTTTGAGAGTTAAGGGGGGCGACAATCACACTGGGGTTAACTCTTTCTGTGAAAACAAGGCATTACAGTTGTTTAATTTGTTCTTTTCATTAATTGTTCCAGGTGCCATGGATATCCCTCTGCCTCTTAGTAAATTGGCTATGCATCTGGTTAATCACGACGACAAGTAAGTATACCTTATCTGGTATTATATCACTGCTATGTGGTTTTGTTTGGTGCTATTGGAACGATTGGATATGTCGACTTTTGCAGAATGGATTTAGACAATTGCATAAACAACATAATGTTTTTGTTAATTTGTTTTTCTCTGTTTTGGTCACCAACTTAGCTACTCCTATTCCTATCTATCTTGAAGCTCAGTAGATTTTTACTTTGCAGCAGAAATGCGTTTGTTTGTGAATTTCCAATGATAGATGTTTTGGTTCATAAAATTTTCTTATAAGGTGTAATTTGCTGGAAAATTTGTTGACTCCCTCTCTACTCTATTAGGGACAAGAAATATGTAGTTCTAGTAGCAACCGGAAGTTTCAATCCTCCTACTTACATGCATTTACGAATGTTGGGTAAGTTTCTCCAGCACTATTATTATTATTTTTGCATTAACTGGAAGTTTCAATCCTTCTACTTACATGCATTTACAGATGTTGGTTAAGTTACACCTGCATTATTCTTATTATTATTATTTTTTGTTAGGTTATACTTGAGAAACTTTATTCTAAAGTGCTAAAATTGTCTTACTATATCATCATCATAGTGACATGATGCGGCAACTCAATCATGAAATCAGAGTAATAGACCAATATCATTTAAAACTGAAACTTTGTGGGCTTAGATGATATAATTTAGCTTCTGCTAATTTTTAGAGTTCTCACCGATGAGATAACTAGTAATGTCATCTTTCTCTTGGATAGGTTAAGGTTTTAGGGAAGCATATGTGATAAAGTAATCTGGGGTTCACATCCAAAACCAATTGGCAATGGATGGAGTGGCCCAAACCCTTATAAACTCATAGGCAAGGTCCCATTTTTCCCATGTGGGATGTATAATCTCAACAATATGTATTTCCTTGATATTTCATAGAACAAGAAATGGATCTCATTTTTAAAGTTAAGGACGGAATTGCAGGTATGCAGTAAACATGTTTGTTTTATGTCAGATATATAGTTTTTTAAAATGTAAAGAAGGCCCTGCTACAGTGAAGAGAATGAAATGCCTACTGTTTGTAAACTGTCTTATCAATGGCTCATTCCTATCATTTAGTGTTTGCAACTTTTGCTAAGTTGATGAGTGTCTTAAGTTAGTAGTCTTTCTACAACTTTTGGATCTCTCAACTTCCACTGAAATTACATGTCTGCTGTAATTTGATAATTTTTTTTTGGTGCACAGAACTGGCGAGAGACGCATTGAATTCTGAAGGCTTTTGTGTGATTGGAGGTTATATTTCACCTGTTAATGGTGCATACAACAAGAGGGTATGTAACCTTTAATAGTTTCTCTGTAGGCTTGAGTAGAAAGAGCTTGCGTAAGCACAATGGGTTACTTGGATGAGTTTGTTAATGCTTGCTGATGTTTGGTTACCTATTTCTGCCTTATAAAGTTTTGTAGCTAAGTGACTAAGTCATAAGATCAGGTACTCAAATAGTATGACATTCATTAACATGGTCTGCAAAGTACTCACTTGGTCTGCTATGCAGGGACTTATATCTGCTGAACATCGTATACAGTTGTGTCATCTAGCCTGCAAAAGTTCAGAGTTTGTAATGGTTGATCCGTGGGAGGTAACTCTCTCTCTCTCTCATGGTGCACTGTACAGGTCCTCCTGGACCTGGAATTTTGGGTCATGCTTTTGTTCTGCAGTACTTTCTATATCTTGCTATTCTGGCTTTGTACTTACGTATGTTAGTTTTTAAACCATTTTTACAGGCAAGACAAAGTACCTTCCAACGAAGTTTAACAGTACTGTCTAGAGTCAAGGGTTTCTTGTCTGAGTCTGGGCTGATACCCAGTGGTAAGGTTTGCAAAACTATGATCCGTTATTTGCTTCTAAGCGATTGAATTGATTAATTAGAATTTATCATCACATAGATTGTTCTTTTATATGTATGCATATAAACAGGAGTTCCAAGCACATGTGCATATTCTTGCCCAAAAGCAAAAGCTGTATGGCTATAATGTAATAGGAAATTTGTCGGGAAGCTATGCTACTTGAAAGTTGAAACCCTGTTTTTTAGATTGAGTTGTTTCCTGGACACTTGCTCGCTCACTATTAACATATAGTAGCTTATAAAGCTCAAATTCCATATATGCTCTAGGCTCTAGCACTTAATTTATCACATATTTCTTTAAGAACTTTGCTTAATCAATTTAATGCATGACTACTTTGAACCGGGTATACATATCTACTTCTTCATTAGAAGCATGACAATTTATTGTTGTCCTACTTTTGATAGAATCCCTGAAGTGCATGCTTGTTTGTGGTTCTGATCTACTCCACTCTTTTAGCATTCCTGGAGTTTGGATTCCAGACCAGGTATGTCTGTAATATAGTGGTATTGTTTAGTTTATTCTCATCTTCCTGTACTTACTCCGTTACCTCTTGTAGAGAATTTTTTTTATTAATTGAAAAGTGATTTTTACATCAAAAGGTGGTATATATAGGTGATTTGATCATTACTTCCAACAATTACACATGAGTTTAGTATTTGAAGTGGAAGTTAAAGTTATAGCGGGATAATGTTAACCATTTGACTTCATCCATTTCTGGTCAAAGCAGAACGTTATCTGCCATAACTCCTTGTCCTTGTTTATCAGGTCAGGGGCATATGTAGAGATTATGGTGTGGTTTGCATTCGCAGGGAGGGACAAGATGTTGACAAGATAATGTCAAATGATGATATTTTGAGGGAGAATAGGGTAACTCCATCTTTGATTTTCCAGTTTTCTGCTTGTATATTCTAAAAATTAATCTAAAAATTAATCAAACCCTCTCTCGGTGGTTTAAAACGCTGAGATTTGCTTAGCTGCACATTTTAGTTAACTATTAACTAAAACAATGTAATGAACCGGATGAAGTTTGCACCTGGGTCTTCTTGGGTCATGCAAATATATAGTCTGAATGATAAGATTAGGTTTCATCATGGTTTTGAAGTTTTCGGGATTTATGACCTTTTTCTTTGATTTTTTGTGAAATCTTTTAATGCCTGACAAAGTAAAACCTTTTGTTGCCTGAATAGTTTTGATTTAAACCATCTTTACAGTCAATTGCTTTGTGGTCCATTAATGCTTGTTAACTCTACTAAATGTCATCTTTATTACAGGGTAACATAAGAACTGTGGATGAGCTTGTACCAAACCAAATAAGTTCAACAAGAGTAAGGTAAGGCGATATGTTCGTTAACAAAACTATTAAGAGAAATTATGAACTGACGATTTACAGTGTAATTCAGGGATTGCATCTCAAGAGGATTGTCGATAAAATATCTGACTGCAGATGAAGTAATTGATTATATTAAAGAGCTGCATCTCTACTTGAACTCAAATGACAAATGACGATCATGATTTTTCATCAAAGTGCAGATGTTTATGAGATCATTGTGTAAAAATTAATAATCAATCGATTAATGGTACATATTTTTGACAATGGATTGTCCACTGTTAAAAGCATTCTGACTTTTCTACCACCGTTTTTTATCTTTCATTTTATTCACATTTATCCTTTCCCTTCAAATCTTGTACCAGTGCTGGCCACTGTTTCAAACTTTAGTCTAATTAGGTTGATAAGCTCTATTCCCCCACCAATCCCTTTACTAAAACCACTCTTGGTTAGCGAGACCTTTTTTTTTTTTTTTTTTTTTTTTTGGAAAAGTGGTTAGCAAGACATTGGTCTTGGACAATAAGTGGAAGACATAGACATGATTGACAACTGATCAATTCACAAAACTAAATCATTCTCAAAATCTCACTATCGGATTCATGATCTATGGAGTCAAAAGATAAGAAAGGATAACAACTTTGTTTTTACTAATAATTGGGATCAAGTCAAAATTCAGGAACACCATCATTCAATATTATCACCTAGGTCTGCTTTCCCTAATATCATGTATTCATGTAATCTTATAATTCTTCCTAGTTTTTCTGCTGCATAGAAACTATCACACACTTTTGTTTGAACAAAAACTATACATCCAAAACCACTTTTTTCATGAGTGGGCTGGGATTAAGAAAGGTTTGTTTACTTTTTATTCTTTTTTTGTTTCGAAACATACCAACCACTAATTGATGGTTGTTAGGAACTGATGTATCAGCTTAAGTTGAGTCAAAGAATGACAAAAAGCATCACCTTAAAATTGAAGAAAAGATGATGACAATCAGATCATGAGAAAAAAGTAAAGGAATTCCACTTCCAATTTTCCTTCATCGGCGCAAATGGAGCTCTTGGTCCTACATGGTGTAGGATTTTGTCCATTTGTCCTAGTCGAACTGTGTAGAAAATGAATATGTGGGTATTCATACAGGTTTGAGGAACCAGAGTCATCATTATGTTAGCTATCCAGGGTTGATCTTTTACTTTGACCTAAAAAAAAGTTGAAAAATAGTGCATGCATGCTCCAAAGTAGAGGAAGAGGAGCCATGCCTATCATTATGCACATGGCCAGGCAGGAATTAATGGATAAGAAACTTTCAAATTATATTTTCTTTTTCTTTTTCTTGTTTTGGTATTTAAAAATCTTACAAATATTTTATCCAACATCTTATTGTACATTTAAGGAAAACATTCCAAGAACGAAAAATTTATTGAGTAACTAAATAGAAAAATTTAATGGTGACATGGAGGATCTTTCAGAGATTGGCAGTATTGTAGAGGACTGTAAGACCTATTTACAGGCTCTTGCCAATTTTCATTTACAGTCAATTTATCGTGAAGCAAATAGTGTAGCCTATAGATTGGCGCACATTGCTAATTTATTTGTTTTAGATGAGTATTGGTTAGAAGAGGCACCTGTTATTATTCAGGATGTACTCTATGAGGATTCTTGTACTAGTACTCGATGTGAAGGTTATATGTCCCCCTCGGTGTACAATCATCCTTCTATTATCAATAATATTCGGGCGTGGGGCTGAGCCTCCCAGTAAGGCTGGGTTCCAAACCCCTTCAAAAAAAAAAAAATAGAAAGTTGGGTAAATAGAGGCAGTTGTTATCACAAACTCTCGCATGGATCCGCAATCCGCTAGTATTCACAAACGACTCTCTTGTTCAGTGTCATATCTACTTTATAAATAGCGAGAAGTATTTTTCTCAATATTATCAACATTTTTAAGAAACGAAAATTGTCCAATGAGATGCCTTAAAGATAGTTCTTCATTATTTTTTTTAACTCAAGTAAATTTATAACATATTGTTTAAGGAAATCCAGATTATGTGTCTGGCCCAAACTCTAGGTTACTTGACCTAGTGGTAATAGGGTTTAATTAGAAGAATCTAGAGATTATCTTTCCTTGTATGATTCAGACTCTATGTATTGTAATCCTCTATATAAAGAGGCCCCTATTATCAATGAACATACACAGCAATTCTCTCTCAATTACCGTTTCACTAAAACACGTTATCAGCACGAGCCCTAACCCTAGCTATAAGCCTAAAATCGGATTAGCCTCGCCTGTGCTACTACTGCCCCCGCAGTCCCGCATCACAACTCAACGCTAACCCTACCAGGTTAGCCTCGCTGCCCCTGCAGCACCTGCAAGCCCCGCTTGCCTCCTGTCCTCGCGCCCGCAAGCCCTGCTTGCCTTCTGCCTTCGCGCGCATTTGCTTTTCCTGCGAACGCTCGCCTCCTCGCGCGACCCCCGCGACTCCGCATCCCGCGACACCGCGACACTTCAGCGAGATATCAGACTAGTACCCTCGCGCGCGTTCGCTTCTCCCGCGAACGCTCGCCTGCCCTCGCGACTCGGCTTCTTCGCGGCGGCTCCGCATCCTCATGGCTCTGCATTCTCGCGACCCTGCGACACAGTGACACGCTAGCAACCCCGCGACACCGCGACCACGCTACCATCTCTCTAGTCTATTCGCCTAGGACTGAAGCTCGCTCTGCAATCCTAAGAGGTAAACTTTTCTAAAGGTTCCCGCTTTTGAAGTTTTTTCTTCTTTTCTCAGGGACTTGCAACCTCCCTTCTTCTACCCCCCCCCCCCCCCTTTTCTTCTTCATAGGGGAGACCAATAGCCGAACTGTGGGGGTTCATGCTCACTCCAAGTCTGGAGCTTGTAGAGTCCTCCAAACTTAGAGTTTGTTGAGATGTTATGATCAACCACAAACACATCATTGTTTCGATCTAATCCAATTCCTCTTGGAATCGGATTTCTTAGAAGCGACTACGCTCAGAAATTTCTATTGTTTTCGTGGTAGCCTTTTTCGCTCCGAAACTAACCCTAATTTCTTGTTCTCTTTCAGGATGAATAACCTGAACAAACTGGACTTCGCTCCACTGGGAACAACTGGCTCTGGATATCACAAGTGGGTTAGAGATGTCCGCCAGCATCTCAAGGCCATGAAATATTGGATATGATTCTCGAGCCTAGTCAGGACGTGCTAACTATTGAACAAGCTCAAGCTTTGGAAGCAAATAGAGCAGCCTTAGAGGCAAATAAGGCCAAAGCCACTATCCTAATGACTCGTCATATGGATGATTCGCTCCAGTATGAGTGTTTGAATGAAGAAGACCCCAGAAGGCTGTGGGTCTCACTCGAAGAAAGATTTGGCAACGTCCGTGACTCCCTGCTTCCTGACCTAGAAGTGAGATGGCATAGCCTCCGCTTCGGTGATTTCAAGTCAGTTCTTGACTACAACTCGGAAGCACTTCGCATTAAATCCTTAATGGAGTTCTGTGGTAAAGAGATCACAGATGCGATGTTGATTGAGAAGACTCTCTCTACCTTCCCCCTCTCTGCATTGATGGTTACTAAGAACTATCGAATCGATGTTACTGCAGGACGGATCACAAGGTTTCATGAGCTCATTGGAGCTATGAATGTCGCTGAAAAGCATGACAACATCCTTGTGAAGAACTATAATTCGAGATCCGTGGAAATAGAGCATATTCCGGAATCCGATTATAGTCACGCCCCTAAAGAGAAGGCGCCAAGAGCGAAACTCTAACCTTAGGGATACTTCTGGACGTTCTGGTCCATATAATCGCTCTACTTGGGAATGTAACCGCCAAAATAGGCGAACACGGAACCGAAGAGATCAACGTGGAAAGAGAGAGGGAGGCAACGCCTCTGGCCATGTTGGTGGCGCCACCAACACTAAGAGCCATCTAAATGACGCTTTCAAAGCGCGTCAATCAATGGAGTCCGAGGAAAGAGATGCATGTTCTCGATGTGGAGTATCCAGTCATTGGGCACACATTTGTAGAGCTCGTGAAGAAATTGTCACCGCCTACAAAGCATATTGTGAAGCAAAAGAAGCTCACTATGTGGAACAAGAAGATCAAGGAGATGATCTAGAGTGAAGGGTTGAAGACTACAAATCTGGCTGGGATCAATAGATCGCCAATTTTGTTTAAGTTTTTATTTTTCCAAGAGATGTAATGGGCAATTGCCATTTTGCATTAGCTAGCATTTGGGTTAGATTCTCTTAATGGTTAAGAGACAATAATGTACTCTGTTGGCTTATGAATAAAATTTCGAGTTCTTTTCGTTATGACTCCATTTTGAATCTGAGCATATTACTTTGTGACTACGATGGCTGGATCATTAGTATTAATTCAAGGACATGGAATAACCCAAGTTCCCCTTGCCAAATGGCACCTTGATTACCGTCACAGAAACTCTCTACGCTCCTAGGGCAAATAGCACCTATGAATAGCCAACGGATTCTATGCGAAAATGCATGTAGAGAACGGAAATGAGTTCCTTTGCAATACCTCTAAAGATTGCGAAAAAAGGCGCATCTTAGAGAAATTTATGTGTCTCTCTAGTAGACTCTATGTCACTATTCGAGCTATTAAATCCAATAAAGTTATGAGAGAAGATCTCTTGGATTCTGACACATACTGGCTTTGGCATGACCAACTAGGACATCCTGGTCGTAATATGATGCTCCGTATACTAAAGACTTCACACAAACATCCATTCTTCAGAGTGAGAAGAAGCAAGAATCGAAAATTGATTCCTGGACTTAGCAAGACCGCAACAATTGCAGCATCTGGCGCTGCAGCCATCTTGAGGCGCCATAGGGCCACCCAAGTCCCATGTGACAACGCCATAAATGGCGCTACCCTTGGCCATGACGCCATGGAAGTCCCTTCCCATGGTCATGACGCCAAGGATGATTCTCCCCATGGTCAAGATGCCATGGATGCCACTTTCCATGGTTCCAACGCCATGATGGTTGATGTAGTCACACATTTTTACTTCTAATAGCACTACGGACGCTCAGGCCCAACCAACATCCTCATTGGTTGCTTCTAAGGCCCCTCGCTCATTTTACAAAGCTTGTTCCCTCGGAAAATTAGGACCAAGACCGTCCTACGCAAAGGATCCCAAAATACTCATTCTGTTCTTACATAGAATCCGTAGGGATTCTGTAGACTGATTCAACAACCTGCGGACGTTTAAATATCTCATGATGTTGGTTGACACGCAAACACGCTGGTCACGTGTTGTGCCATTGTCCACCTGTAAAAGCTGCTTATTCTACACTCCTAGCACATACCATATAACAACGGGCTCACTCCCTGGATCATCCTATTCAGTCAATTGGATTTGACATTGCTAGAGAGTTTACATCGAAGACTCGATGGTTATTGCATTGGGACTGATGTTGGACATCATATTCCCATGAACACACCCAAATGGTCTCGCGAAAACGACTACGATGGTAATCCGGACATTGGTAATGCGCACCAATCTCCTTACATCTGCTTGGGGTGATGCAATATCGCATGCAGCTATGCTAATTCATCTACGACCTACCACCACTCAATGTATCTCTGCGTTACATCTAGTGACTGGGTACAAGTATCGTACTTATGCATATTTGAGTGTGCCATTTATGTGCTAATTGCGCGCCGCCACAACGCCCTATGATAGGTCATTTCAGACGAATGGGCAACGACGTTGGATTTGAGATTCCACCAATCGTCCGACACTTAATGCCCTTGCTAGGCAATCTCCTTACTGCTAGATTTACTGATGTCACTTTGATGAGACAGTCTTCCCGTCGTTAGAGGAAGATAAGAACACGGATGTTCAGTAGGAACGACAGGAATTGTCATGGTCTGTCCCCACTATGTTTCATCTCGATCCCTACTAAAGTGACGAGATCACACATCTGCTGCAAATATGCCTGCAAGGAAGTACGTCCCTACAAGAGGACGTAGCGCCACCCTACACGGAGGTAGGCATGGCGCCAACGCCAAAGAGTGTGGCACTCTGGCGTTACATGTCATGGCCCCAGCTAGGATGCGTGGGAGGCCCGTGGGTTCGAATGATACTTTGGCACATTCCAATCCTTTGAACATCAAGACTCAAAATCCGTCTCATGAGCATCTTTCGGGTTATGGTTATCGTTGGGGGACGCCTCAACGTCAGAACCTATTCCTGAGAATATAGAGCTCTATGAAAATTACACTAGTGTACATGAGACGTGGGATAGAAACTCCATCATAATTGATGATGTAGTCACACATTTCATTGCGCATGAGTTTGTTGAGTCAGATGATACCGAACAACGCTCCGTTGATGAATGAATGTCAACGTAGAGAGATTTGGCATAAATGGAAAGATGCGATCCAGGTTAAGTTGGATTCTCTAACGAAGATGAAGGTTTTTGAGCCAGTGATGCCAACACCTCCTAACATAAAACCTATTGACTAATGGGTCTTCGTTAGAAAGCGTGATGAGAAAAAGATATGGCAATCTCGCCTTATGGCGCAAGGCTTCTCACAAAAACGTCCTAGAATCGACTATGATGAGACATATTCTCTCGTAATGGATGTCATTGCACTCCACTACCTTGTCAGTTTAGTAGTTTTCGAATAACTGCTCATGCAACTTACAAATGTGGTCACTACGTATCTCTATGGGGATCTAGATACGAAATGTACATGAAGGTTCATGGTGAACTTCATTTACCCAAATCAAGTGGCTCCAGACCACGGAACGCGTTTACAAAGAGGTTGAAACGCTCACTAAAGTGACAACTTGATTTGGAAGGGATATGCCCACGCGTTTCCATAACAAGTTTCGGATTCTATCGCGGTTCATGTTGGACATGATCTTCATTGGAAGCCCTTAAAGAGTTAAGGGAAACCGCTGAACATTTGAAATCTGAGTTTGAGATGAAGGATTTTGGGAGAACATGATTATGTCTCGGTTTGGAACTTGAACATCGTGTCGATAGATGCTTAGGCATTTTGACAAGGTCAAGCCTTCAAGCACCCCCATGATCGTCCGTAGTCTTGATCCTGAAAAGGATCCTCTTCGTCGAAAGGATGATGACGAAGATGTGCTAGAGGCAGAAGTGTCTTATTTAGTACAATAGGCGCATTGTTGTACTTAGCTAAATGCATAAGACTGGACATCTCATTTGCAGTAAGCTTGTTAGCTAAGATATAGCTCTGTGCCAACGCGACGCCATTAGGATTGGTGTAAAAGATATCTTTCAGTACTTGAGATGTACGATTGATATGGGCTTGTTCTATCCCTACAGAGAGATGATGGATTCAGACCCATCACACACCAGGAACGCCGCCAACACTGGCCTGCGTCCTCTATCCCCATCCCAAAACGACATGTATTTTGGAAGGTTTTGATGATATTGGGTATCTCTCTAACCCATACAAAGGTCATTCCCAAACTAGTTAAGTGTTCACCATGGGCAAAGACCGTGATATCTTGGAGGTCTACAAAACAGACCCTAGTCGCTATATCTTCGAACAATGCAGAGATTATTGCTCTTCAAGAAGTGATTCGTGAATGTATATGGATTGGATCCATAGTTACGCATGTTCGAACAATTGTGGTTTGAAGTCTACCACAGATGAGCCTACGAGCATATATGATAATGCTGCTTGTTTTGAAGCAAGGCTACATCAAAAGCGACCACACCAAGTACAATCTGCAACAACAGAAGCTCCTCAAGATCAAAGTGAACCAGGTTCGATCTGAGGACAATGAGGCAGACTTGTTTACTAAGTCATTGCCCAAATCCACGTTCGAGAAACATGTGGCAAGAATTGGATTGCGGAAATTATCTGAACTCTCATGATCGTAGTCATCAGGGGGAGGCGCAGACATCAGGGGGAGATGTCTACATGTTCACCTCGAAACGTGAAGGGTGTGTTGTGCTCTTTTTCCCCTTCGACCGAGGTTATTTTTGTCCCACTGGGTTTTTGTACCACGTTTGGGCGACACAAGGGGGAGTGTTTAAGGAAATCCAGATTATGTGTCTGGCCCAAACTCTAGGTTACTTGACCTAGTGGTAATAGTGTTTAATTAGAAGAATCTAGCGATTATCTTTCCTTGTATGATTCAGACTCTATGTATTGTAATCCTCTATATAAAGAGGCCCCTATTATCAATGAACATACACAGCAATTCTCTCTCAATTACCGTTTCCCTAAAACACATATATAATTATCCGATAAAATGCCTCAAAGATAATTCTTCATTATTCTTTTCACGAAGACAATTCTCCGGCTTTATTGTTGTCCTCCTCGTTACACACGAAATCCATGAGGGAAAAAAGAGAAAAATTACTCACAAGCAGGATAGTTTCTCTTCTAATCGAGAAAGCTAATGTTATATATAGGAGCCAGATATTGTTCTCTATGAGGTTAGAAGGAAAGGGAACCATTGCTGGCAGGCACGGCAGGTTGATCGAGAAAGCTACTGAAGAGAGGAAGAAAGAAGAATCCTGAAGTCCTTCAAGGCGCACCCGACAAAGAAAAGCATGCAAAATTACTCATTACTGGGCGGCCCCCAAAAACATAATTCATATTACTTTGGCGCGCGGCCCCCCTCCCCCAAAAACTATTATTCGCTTCAATTCAGAGCTGCTGCTGTGTATTTAATAGCTAGGAGCTAATGGCTACCCTAGCTTTGTTAAAGAAAGCTTCCAAATGTCAGTGTAACTTTACATTTTTACTTGTGTGCTTCATAGTTGAGAGAAAAAACTCAAAAAAGAGAGAGTGGGGACTGGGGACTGGAGACCCTAACTAGAATCTTATGCCAAATACATAGCATAGAGGTTAATTTGGTAGGATGCAATCATAAATCACTGTTTTAGTAGATAGTGTAGACTTAATAACTATGCCTTTGCATAGGATAGAGAAACTCAATTATACATATACCCTTTTTCATTAAAATGGAAAGTTGCATAAGATTTGAGATTATTGGAGTAAAAATGAATGAGATTATCTATGCCTTTGCATAGGAAAGAGAAACTCAATTATACATATACACCTTTTTCATTGATATTGAAAGTTGCACAAGATTTGAGATTGTTAGAGTAAGAAGTAAGTCTACAGTCTACACTAGGGGCATTTTTCATTAATTGTGATATTCTAGTCATCAATTTGTTACATGAAGAAGATTAATGAAGTTCAATATCGCAATTAGAAGTAGTGTAAAATACACTAGGAGTACTTTTTTCTTAAAGAAATAGAACGCGGAAAGTCGAACTGAAAGTTTTACCAATGCCTTATTTTAGAAATATGTTCTACCCACTAAACCAAACCAAACCAAACACTAATATGTAAATATTTCTAGTAAGTTTCTTCTAATATGTGCTAGGGCTAAGACAAAATTATCGTTCATTATTCATTAATACATTTCGATGTTGCCGGCCACTCCTAGGCATGGCATTGGACCTACCCCATCCAATGGAAAATTTTCGTCTTGCTCATTTTATATAGAATCAAGCTTGCACTAAATTACTAAGCGTCTAAAAAGAAACCTAAGTAACCAAATCTAGGCAAAATACCATTGGAGCTAAAGAGCTCATGAATGGTAAAAGGGTAATTGTTTATTTTCCACAACCAGCCAAAAATAGTTTTTATCCATAATAAACAAAACCTCTACTTCTGTAATGAAATTTGAAAGCCTTATACTTCTCCTTCTTTTTTTTTTGAGAAACTTTTTTTTGAAATAAAAGTTCATTGTATTAGATGACCAACAATAAGCCAGAGTCTAAGATACACTTAAAGACAGAAAAATGGCGGAGAAACAACCAAGCTCCTATCTAAGTAATGTAAACTCATTACAAGTCAATTTGAGTCCGCTTGTAAAGCGAACCCATAAACAAAGAAAAACTTCGTGTCTTCTAGGGCAAAATCATTGACTAGCCTCCCCACCAACAGAGAGCCACTTCCTAACAAACAAATAGAATCCTTATCTATAAGCCGCTTGAAAAATGCCAATCTTATTCCAGATAATTATCAACTCCCGCAAAAGTCATGATCCGCAAACGATTGGTCATGGACCAGATATCAACCCAACTGCCCAAGAAAGTCCACCTCTTGGGCCAGGCCCACCCTCACCATTAAGTGATAAATGTTATATTTTTTCAACAAAAAATAAAGGTACTTATAGTCTACTTAATTCTAATCTTAATCTTATGTAACGTAGTAAAAATAATCATTGGATTTATTATGACCTATTATCTAACTTACTTATTAGTCGTTAGCAATATTTTTAGCAAACTCTATGTTTTAGTCATTTTTAGCATCGCTAGTTATTTTTTAGCTAAATTTGAGACAAAGTAGCTAAAAAGTCAATTTGGCTAGCTAATTTTAAAATACATATGCATCAGTTCTTTCTATTTTAGTTAGTCCTGAATTTCTATTATTTTCTATTCAAAAAAAAAAGTTCAAATGTATTTATAAATTACGCATAACAACTTAAAATGAATCAAATACTTATTGGAGCGAGATAGTTAAAAGTTAAAATAGAGAGTCACTTAGAGCATCTTTAGCAGACTCTCTATTTTGATTCTTTAGCCATTTTGGAGAGTGTGTTTAGCTTTTTATATATTTTAGCAACTGCACCAGACTCCTAAGTGGCTCTCCATTATAACTTTTAGCTATCCCGTTCCTAAATATAGAGAGCGAGATGAGACTCTATAATTTAAAACATTCATTTTGAGTTATTTTACGTAACTTTTAAGTACATTTAAAATATATAATCTTTATTTAAAAAATAATATAAATTCAAAACTAACTAAAGTAGAAAGCACTGGTACAAACATATTTCTAAAGTGACTAATCAAAATGACTTTTTAACTACTTTGGCTAAAATCTGACTAAAAAATGGTTAGCATTGATAAAGATACTCTTAGAAGTTTGCTACAATTGCTAATTGATAAAAATCTAAATATGCTTTCCAAAATAACTAAGGAGCCAAATTAGATAATCTGCTAAAGATGCTCTTAGAAGTATAGTGCAGTTGCTAAAATTGATAATAAAAAAAGCTAAACATGCTCTCCAAAATAACTAAGAAGTCAAGATAGAGAGTCTGCTCTCCATCTAGAGAGTCTGAAGGCGTGTCTAATACCTTTTAATGGTATCATCGTGCGCTTCTTCGTCATTGGGCGATCTTAGTTCAAGAGAAGGCTTATAAATCTCTCTCGATTTTTTTACTGGACTTTTTGCCCATAGATGCATAATGCATCTTTGAGCGCAATTAATTAAATACAATTTTTTTTTATGTCTTGTCAATTAATTTCTCACTACTTATCTAACTTGAACATCAAAATAGTTTTTGCAGACACTATATTGGTGATATCATTAATTATAGTTCGGTAAGAATTTCATTGGAACCAAATTTTATTTTTTTAACTTTTTGATGAGACTAAACCACCAAATGTCATTGATTAATTTTTGTTGGATCAACGAACTTTTGATTAATTTTACTTCTCTAATCAAATGTAAGATAATGTCATTATTCAATCATTACTCTTTTCTTTTGCATCAAATTAAAGAGTGAGAGCAAACATCAAGCCACAAAGGGGTAAAATACTAAAATCTGCAATATTTGGCGCCTCGTGTGGCGGTGATGAAGGGGGCGGTGATGAAGGCAGATTGGCAATTACTACATTAATGGACTAAAATTGAATTTCCATATTCCCTCAAGGATTGAGTGTGATTTAGTTTTTTTTTTTTTTTTTTTAACGAATCCCTAAAAAAGGAAGGTGTATTAAGTTATTAACTACATGCACAAGTCAAGCAAATCCTCTACTAGGTCCCCCAAAACCCTCTTTAAATAGACTCTAAACCTTCGATCACTTCAGTCTTTGCGACTCCCTCTCTCTTCTCTTTCTTCTCTCCCTCTCTCTCTCTCTTTGTGTGAACTGATCGAAGAAGTGGAGCTGGTTTCAATTCAGGGCCGGTGGCGCCGGCAAAGAGAACAACGCGCTGATCGAAGGTTTGAATTCTGAAAGCAGTGAAAGGTGAAGTACTGGGTTTATGCCTGGCTCCCTGTATGCCACAAGCAGAAGCCAACCCCTTGTTGCTTGGTTTTTGTGGGTGGCGTACGAGGAGCCAAGCATACATATATATATATACCATCACTCTCTTATTTTCTCTTTTGATTTCTTTCGTTATTTATTTATCTTTTTCCTGCATCTGCACATATGTGTTTATGTATTAGGCATAGCAGCTAGTTTGCTTCCTGCTGCATATTTGAAAAGGTTTGGGGTTTACAATGATGGAAGAGAAGAATTAACCCAAGAGTGGTAAGAAAGTGGTCGATTCCCAGATCATGAAATTAATAGTATATTCTTTCTACATGTTATGCTAACTAAATTTACTTATGATGATATCCTGTGTATTGTCTTGATTTCTTTCTCACTATTTCTTTTTAATTGGAGGTACATATCTTCGTCGATTTTAAGTAAATTAATTTTGAATTCGGTGGATTTTTTTTATACATTATTCCTTTTGGCTAGGGATTGTTATACATTTGTATAAATGATTGTCAAATATACATCATATGTATATCCTAATGTAGTACATTGATGAAATGAAAAGGTATTTATAAATGTCGAAATACATTGCGCGCGCCAACACACACATATAAATATATATATATATATTTGTTTTTTTTTTTTTTTTTTAGGGAAATTGAATCATATTCCAATATATTACGACGTCATTGCGTCAAGATAGAGGGTTTCAAGAAACCACTCATAATACAAGTCCAAGAACAATACACTTATATATTAAAAAGTAGATTACCAAAGAAATTTGAAAAAATAAAAACTGTTAAGTAATGTTTGTAATATTTACTAATATTATAGAGCTAGGAATCTACAATAAACTTTTCATCCGAAAAAGAAGATATATAGTTTCTCCCTTTTTCCCCTTAATCGCCAAAGTAGCCCCTCATGCAACATGTGAGCGGATTTTCACCAAATGTTGGTTCTATTGATGGATCCCTGGATGGATTACCCCTCTTACTGCACCATTGATGGTCTGCACTCATGAACTTTCTTTTTCATTTTCTTGTTGATGTGGGTGAAGTCTTCGACTGCTTTCCATAATGTGGTGGAGTCCTCGGCTGTTTTTTCTTTAGGATGCTAGCAACTAATAGAACATCATTAATATATTTACTTCGTAAATTAGTAGGGATGGAAATCGTACCTTTTCCTTTTGTTTCTACCATTTCTTCATTTCTCTTTCACTCGAGACTTTTTCGAAGTATTAAGAAACGTTCTTCCCTTTCTTCGTTGGGGAAGAAAATGTACTCAAACAAACCTTTGAAAGAAAAACCTTTCCTATATCCAAAACATCCATATATATAAACGTCTCAAATTCATCTATCATCACTGGCGTCATTTGTAACTATTAGCGTAAACCACAAACACTAATAATTTTTTTTTTTAAAGATAAATACATTAAATAACATATCCCCGTGGAATCATATACAAACACCGATCAAATTGTAAAAGCTGACAGATAGAAGAGGAGGGAAACTGATTACACCATATATTATTTTGAGATAAACAAACAGCAATCTGTATTCTTATTTTATTACTCTCTAATGTAGGATGCCAATCCCGATGAAGTGTAAAGAAATGCATTAAATGCTCAAGTTTTTGCGTTCAAATGCTCGCGGCAAACACTGAATGTCTGAATTGCACAATAAATCGTGCTATTGGAGAATTTCTCTACATTTTTGCTTCATTTTTCTTTTGTCAGGCAATTATATGTAGGAGGAGGCATGGAGTACAAGTAGTGCCCAATTCTTTTGTTTTACTTTACAGGTTGACTATGACAGCTTTGTTGGCCATCAAAACTAAAAAGGACAGAAATGAGATGTTAACTTTTCAATCCATCAAGCAGGCAGCACCAGCAGCACCACAGCTTTAGCCTTTTAGGATTCGATTCTTATTCATACGAATATGTTTCCCACCTCAACTGTGTGACTCTGCTTGCTAAAGAAAACAACCCTCATGGATCTCTGAAAAGTAATTTCAGGGCATAGTTAGACAGATAACTAGACAGATGCACACTTTATTCCCCAATAGCTCTCTACCGTCACACTTTACCCGATGTGCAGATATGTAAGGGTTTTTTTTTAATCTAGCTTTAGCAAGAAATTTGCCATGGTTTTCAAATATTTACTAAAAGAAAAATGCATGAACATTTTGAGAATTGTTAAAGTGATACCTGAATTTTAAAACTTATCAATGTAATATCTGGACTTATATTTTCTTGTCAATATAGCACCTATGTCAACTTTCCATCACGGCACCGTCAAGTTGACCACCTGTAACACACGTGACGCTGAAAAAGAGAGCTAAATTACTAATGTGCCCTCAAATTGTTTTTTTATCTAAATCATAATTTAATATGAACAAAATAATTAATTTAAATGAATTTCATAATTAAGAGAGAGAAATAAAGGAAGAATTAAAAAAATCTCTCCTCTCTCTCATTCATCATCAGTTACCTGTTACCCATAATCGATTCGGCCTCCGACTTCACTCTCACCATCGACGCCGCCGCCGCCACCAGCGAACCGTAGAGGTCGTGGCGTCACCAGTTAAACTCCTAGTCTTCTGATTTTCTTTTGTTATCTGTGTAATGAATTTAGGTTTCAGATTATTGAATGGTAGTACTTGTCAGAATTTCAATTGTTTGAGTTTTTGTGGCAAGTAACTGAAAATTTGTGGTGGGAATCAAATTGGGGGTTGGGGGTTTGATTGAGTATGGGGGTTGATTTGGAGGGTTTAGGGTTTTAGATGGCTAGTTCTTCGTTAAGTTGGAGGATCAGACTGACGAGGATTTCTTTGACAAATTGATTGATGATGATGACATTGATTTTTCTGGGTATGCACATAGTTTTGTAGCAAAGGTTGAGCTTGATGTGGTTTAAGATATTTTGAAATTGAGTATATCGGATGTAGGCACTAGTGGCAAGAAAAGGGTTGAATCTTTGACTCATGGGGAATATATTCCTACATGAAACCCAGGAAGCATGAATCTTTGACTCAAATTTCAAGGCTTTATTGAGCAAATAATCAGAAATAAGTCCCAAAAGGGCTGTTTAAAGTTCAAACAAAAACCCAGAAAACATAAATGAATGAAAATAAATAAATAAAAAGTTAAAAACACGACTGGTAATTAAAGTAGAGGAAAGAACAAAAACCTAGAAACTGAAACTTGAATCGAAGCTCAGAAATTGACAGACAACACATATATGGAGGTGATAGATAGGATTATGTTGGAGATAAGATTGAAGAGAGGAGAGAGCTAAAGTAAAGCGAAGAAAGGAAGAGGTGCGTCTGAGTTATGATGCGAGGTGTAGTAGATGATATAGTGATTGCCAGTGTTGTATCAGTAGATGATGAATTTGGTCGCAGGTGGAGGAGGAGGACGACGAGCCGACGCCGGTTGCTACTGTTGTTGTTGTTACTGACGTGACGACGACAGCGGAGGAGGAGGACGCTGAGGCTGTGGGGGCGGAGGAGGGGGGATGGTCGCCCGCAATTTTGTTATTCAACTTTTATTTTCAATATAATAATTTATTCAGTCTTTATTTACCATTTTGGATTTATTTATTTAGAGTTTGATGGAGTAGAAAAAGTCTTTTTTGCCCTTATTTTCGGCCTCATATGCTTCACACATGGTTAGAATTGACGGCACCGTGACGGAAAGTTGACATAGGTACTATGTTAACAAGAAAATAGAAGATTATAAATCCAGGTATCACATTGATAAGTTTTAAAGTCTAGATATCACTTTAACAGTCCTCAAAGTATCCAGACACCGTTCGTGCATTTTTATTTACTAATAATTAATTACAACTTCTCAACTTATGAAAGCGGTTCTCATCAAAAAAGCTTATGAAAGCAGTCTTTCAAAAGTTCAAATAACTTGGTTCTATATTTCTTCACAAAACACCAAAAGTTGCTTTATTATTTTATTTTTGGAGGAGAAAAGTAAAGCTAATGAAACCGTCAATTACAATATTCAAGAATGACATTTGCCAAAATTAGCGGTGCTAAATTGAGAATAGAAGAATAATAAAGCTAATTTGAATGGCCAAGAAAGAACCAATATAGCTAATCTACGAGCCGTCATATTGATCTTCCTAAAAATGTGATGAAAAGAAACACTTGAAATAGAAGGATAATAAAGTATTAATCACATCCTCGACAAAGGATACAAAGTGGCCCTTGACAAAGAGAAAAAGTTTTGAGAAGCACGAACCAAATTTTAAAAATCTGACTCAAAAGTTGCTTAATTTTTTTAGTTTATTGTCCAGCACATTGAAGCCAATTTTTTTTTTTTTTGAATTAATTGTAACTCCATTGATAAAACTCATGCCAAGAATGCCATTATATACCCACCCGTTGCCTCACAATGGACAGAACAAGGCTCCGTGGTAAAAACCACAGTGATACATAAGATATACCAACCATATTTGAACTTATCGCTCACTTATCTAAAGCGAGCCTATAACTATGACAAATACATAGTTTATAGGCAAGTACGCAAAGTAACTAATACTCATTAGCGCTCACTAAGAACTAACGAGCACATGGTCCTAGGCCCAAAAAAAAAAAAAAAAAAAACTAAATAAAGGCCCAAAACTCAAAGAAAGCTAAGCCCTTGCCCAACAAGCAAGGCCCAATTTCACTACAAATTCACAATCTGCAATCTTCGTACCCACAAGCTCTAGCCACCACGACTCGCCGCAACAACTCCGAACCGACGCAGCCTCAATTTCGCTTCAGGAGCCACCATCGCTGCCCCGCCAATGACGAAAGAAAAAACGACCTACAAAATAGGTGGGAATCCACCGCTTTCAAACCACCTCACCATCGCACTTGCTAGGGCCCGAGCCCAGTTCGCCGCAGTCTCGCCATTCTTGAAACGATGCACCCTGAAAGCAGCCTAGATCAATTCGAAGAAAACTTCAACCTTCACTGTAAAAACTTTTAAGACCAACCCATCTCAAAACTCAAAAGACCATAGACCAAAGCATCACCCGTCCGGCAGCATCATGACGCCAACGAGGCGACGTCAAAACGCCACCGGACGAGAATGGAATTGCAGAAGTTGGCCTTGGTTTGGTGGCGGCTTCTCTCCGTATCCAGGCTAAATTCCCTCTTTTAAAACAAAAAACTATAGTTAGCAAAATCGATATTGAAGCCAAAGTGTGCCTTAGTAAGTTAGGTTATCTGAAGAAATTAAAATAAGAATTATGATAGAAAACCTAACAATATTTTGGGTTTCATGAGTACGACTTACATACTAATTGTTGTGTAGTTGTCATGTATCCTTTGCAGCATTGTTGGCTTTGAGAGCACTCCAATTTATTTGGATCTAAGTCCATCACAAGAAAGTACGTTAAGGCCAAGATTGAAAGAACTGATGTTTCCGTATCAGGTCCTTTCTTACAAATACAATCTAAATCTACAGTGGAGAAAATGTTTCTTTCACGGCCCACAATTTGGTTGGAAGTTGGAGCCGCAAGTCGGTATATCCAGACACAAAACATAGCCAAAAGGATATCTGAAACCACTGTGCGACATGACCTGGTAGCTGGTTTGTTTTTGAGAAGACAACAACTCATCAGTATATCCAATTATCCATCCACAATCTCAAGCATCAAAGAGGTTGCCGTTTCACTAATAGCAAGTATTCTTCTCCCACATTTTCAAGTTTTGAGCTTGAATCTCAACGCTAAGAGGAACTTGTCATCTCAAGGCAATTATATTCCCAACTCGATCTTAAGGGGGAGAATAAACATGACCGTCAATATTAGCACGGAAGAAGCCCAAACGCTTATATGGGCCTCATGAATCAAAACACAAGTCACCCCAAGATCTTAGTTGGTCAATTTTTTTTGTTCTTTTCCTTTTTCTAAGATGAACTTGGTTTGGACTAGCTAGCTTCTGGTTATGCAATTCTTATAACAATCAGGAAAGTGCATCAATTGTTGGAGCGAAGTTGTATCTAGGTAATTCTGGAACATTCTTTGATACAATCTTATTTTGAGTAGGATTAAGTTTTCTAGTAGTCTTAGATTTACTTTTTAGCTGGATAGAAACAATTTCCTTGTTGTGCAAGGTATGTACGTAACCCTATAAATACCTCCTATGCGAGAAAAAATTCTCAATAACATCTGCTCTCGGCTTTGTAAGTCTTGGGTTGTAAGTTGCATATTAACACAAGCTTCATCATCGATCATGGCCTCGAAGCGCATCTCAAAGGAGCTCATGGATCTACAGAGGGATCCTCCAACTAATTGCAGCGCCGGTCCGGTGGCGGCTAACATGTTCCGTTGGCAAGCGACGATTATGGGACCCCCTGATAGCCCATACGCAGGAGGTGTATTCCACGTCAACGTTGACTTCCCTCCTGATTATCCTTTCAAACCTCCCAAGGTTTCATTCAAGACTCAGGTCTTCCACCCCAATGTCAATAGCAACGGAAGCATATGCCTTGATATCCTCAAAGAACAATGGAGTCCAGCCCTTACTATCTCTAAGGTGTTGCTATCGATCTGCTCGTTGTTGACAGACCCGAATCCTGAAGACCCCCTCGTGCCGGAGATTGCCCATATGTATAAAACTGATCGAGCCAAGTATGAAGCAACTGCGCGTAGCTGGACTCAGAAGTATGCAGTTTAATTAGAGAGTATCTTAGGGGTGGGGGATGGTGTTGATTAATTTTTTTCAATTAGGGAATCAATTTTAGTCTTGCTATTTTTTATGAAAAGGTCTGAATAAGATGTAATGCTGGTGTTACTTTTATTCTTTGATGATGTTGGTTTAAACAGTTTTATTTTCAATGGGATTATACTTCGATTGCAATTTTACCTTTTCCCTTGAGAGAAGTGAATATTGAAGTCTTTTTTTTTTTAAAGGATTTTTTTATTTTATTCAACAAACATAATATTCCAAACAAATAACAAAAAGAGTACAAATTAAGGTTGGATCTTGAATTGCTCGAAGAAAATCCTAGTGGTGTCAGGTTACTGGTTTCTTTGTGCTCTCCTTAGGTTAGCTTTATGTAGGTGGCTCTAAGGCTTCCTAAGCAATGATGCAAATCGATCATGTCCCTCAAGGGTGGTCACTGTGTATTGTTAACAACAGATTCGTGATTGTGTCAACATGAGACAAGCAATATGATTTGACATGCAGATCTGTGAACCTTCATTTAAATTGAAAATGATGGGTGAAGAGGACATGAAGATTTTGAGATTTAACAAGTACAGGAAGATAAGAGAAAAGGAAAAGAAAGAACAGATGGGGAGGACATGACATGGAAGTGAAGCTAGCATAGTGGTAAAGAAGGAAGAATAGTGGGCAGAGGGGGATGGATAACCTGCTATTGCAAGAGTAGGAAGATTTGGAGGAGGAGTTTAGGGAAGAAAAGAAAATAAAACCAAAAAATAAGCAATACATGCTGTTAGAGAGGAAAGATTCCGCATTAGAAAAATGATAAAAGATAATATAACTTATAAGTGAGTAGCTTACACTCAATTGTACCAAGGCATTTTGTGATTAAAATCCAACACATAATGGGTGGTTAAGTTGTGACAGTATCGGTACAATGGTGGACCACAGGCCACGCTTGTTGCTATTTAACATGATATTAGAGCGGATCCCTCTCCAATTATCATAGACCCGATTTTAGTTCATAAAATTGGCCATTGGAAAGATTCCAATTAGATCATTACCAAGTTTCTGATGTGGCTTTTGGATTATTACGTTGTTACGTCCCGTATCTCAATTTACCGGTTTACTAGTCATTTGGATGGTAAACAGCAATTACTTTCACTTTTTACTTTGTTTCGATACTTTTAGTGGCCCTAAATGTTGACTTTTTGTTCGGGTCAAAATTTGAGAAAATTTTCTTCTGGAAAGTCGTAGAGGACGTTAAACCGAGTCCGTGCATATATGGTACGTAAAAATCGGAGTTCGTATACGAAAGTTATGGATGAAATTTGTAAAATTACTGTTCATGATAAGTTTCTATATAAATGGAAAGTTACTGTGGTAGGTTTCCGTTTCCCCACTCGGTAACTCTCTCTCTCTCCCCGGTTTCGTTTTTCTTGATTTTTCCGGCATATCTTCCAATTCCGGCCACCTGACGGCGTGCCACCGGTCATTCTAGGACTGCCTCTTCCTCCCGCGCACGCCTATAGTGGTGGTTCACGGCGATTTGGCCGGAAAACTGCAGATTGAAGCCAAATCCGATCACTGTAGCAGTTCATGTTTTCCGGCCACTTCTTCCAATTCCGGTCATCTCCGACCGCCAAACCAAGTCCAACAGGAGTGCCTCAAGCCATGGAACACCTTCCCTCAAGCTTCTAGCTCTAATTTGCAGTGTAGAGGAAGAATCAAGGAAAAACCCGATCCTAGGGTTTGAAAATTTCTGGAAAGTTTTCACCGGCCAATCTCGAGCACTTCAAGGTAAAATTGGAATTTGTCGTAGTTGAAAAAAGTGTTGGGCTTGTTGAGTAGTTGTTGGTGCCAAAATTTGGTGGCCGACGGGGCGTGGGCCCCACGCGCCGCCACTGTGGGTGACGCGTGGAGGAGTGTAGGGCAGGTTTTTGGTTTCGGTTTTTAGCTAGTTAAATGCTATATTTGATCTAGAGCTTATATATGTGAATTTGGTGAAGATTGGAGAAGTTTTGAATCGATTTCTAATTTTCGAAGGTTTAGGATTTCGATTATTGAATTACTAGAATCCGACCGTCTGATTTCTCTCGAATCTGCCCTAGAACTTGTAAATTAATGAAATGGTGTTAGTGGTAAAGTTTGGGTTGAATCGGAGAAGGAAATGGAGATATTGACTTAAGAGGATTGATTTTGGAATCATATTTAATTGCCGAATTGTTATTCACGGAATATAATTGTGTACAGGGCGCTCTACCGAGTTACCGCTCGACGAAGAAACCCGTATGCATTGAATCGGAGAAGGAAATGGAGATATTGACTTAAGAGGGTTGATTTTGGAATCGTATTTAATTGCCGAATTGTTATTCACGGAATATAATTGTGTACAGGGCGCTATACTGATTACCGCTCGACGAAGAAATCCGTATGCGTGGTCGCCTATATAGTACTGTGAGTGGACTTTTATTTTCAAAGAATGATGCATGCAATTTTTTAGGACAATATCGGTACAATGGTGATTGAGTTAGGAGAATATCGGTACAATAGTGGGCGAGAGCACTTTTGTCATTGTTTTAACACATGTCATCGTTGAAGCAGAGATCTACGACAAAGGGGTTGGGAAAGAAGAAGAAAGGAAATGGAGATGGAGAAAGATGAGAGAGCTTTCCTTTCCCAAAGTGTATTGGCGTCTTACTCAAACATTGTTGCTTAATTTGTATACAGTTAACTATGGCAATGACAACCAATTGAGGGCTGGGCACAGGGGTCCCATTCCCGAACCCGTCGGCTGTCGGTGAACTGCTCAATTTTAGAATTTGGGCCTTTTTTTTCTTTTACTTTAGGGCGCCATGGGCCCAATCTTGTCAATAAATATAAATAAAGAGTCCCAACACATTAGGGTTTAGGTTCAAATCAAGCATGAAAAAGGGTTTGTCAGTTGTTATGGGAGGTTTCGTTGCTCGTTTTGGCGTCCTATTGTTCATATCAAGAATTTGTGAGATTTGTGTAGTTAGCGAATTGTCCTCTGGTATTCGTGTTTGGTGTAGGGAGGCCACAAATGTGGTGGTGATAGTTTTCTGTGGCAAATGGATGTTTTGATGGAGGTTGTTGGGTGGTGGAGGAATAAGCAATGATGTTGCAGTAGGAGCTTAGAGATAGATTGGGCTTAGTTTCGGCTTGATTTTTGAATTGGGCCTAAACATGGTATGGGCTTGGCAAAACACATCACTTTGCATTTCTATTATTCTATTATCTTATCAATTGTTGGCACTATGTCAGATTTAGAGTCATTATGATAAACATGAACATCTTTCAATCTTGAGGTGTACCGGAGATTTTGTGGCTCCATTATTGTTCTTTTAGACATAAAAGGTTATGCGCGCAGACTCACTGGTCTGACATTAGATTTAAAAAAATATAAAAAAAAGTGCAAAAGCTTCATTTTGGATATGTCCGTAATAGACAGTGGCGGTTCGGCTTCGGTTACATATTTGGGAAGCCGACCAAAATCGGTCGGTAGCCGCTAGTCTGAATTTGTGGTCGTTTCTTACCGAATCCAGCCTTAGGAGTACTAACAGTCAACCATTCTAAAGCCCTACATAAAGGACACTATACTTTTAAAAAAATTACCCCACATGCCATTGACAATGACACGACCCAATTTCAGTTCTCCCAACTATCCATAATTTTTCTCTTGTTTCCATTTCAATTCCAATCAAAATTCAGACTGCAAATCGATTGTTGAGCGAGGAGGCGATCACAGTCGGTGAAGCAACTAAGCGAGGCCAGAGCGAAGTAACAAAACAAGGCTCCGGGTGGTGAAGCAACATAGCCAGGCTCCAGCAGCGAAGCAACAAATGAGTCTCCGAAGACGCTAGGGCCTTGAAGGTCAGCCTATTGTGGGTAAGTAGCTTAGACTGATGCCTTGAAGGTCAATAGCCTAAGAAATTTCTAGTGACTGAGGGTGAATAGCTATAGTCTATCATTTTTTCCTTTTTTGGTTAAATTTTGTATATCTCTTGTATAAGGATTTCCAGAGCGACCACAAGTTCACCATCGATCACTACCTACAGTCCCACTGGAGTGGTTAGTTATTTACCACTTTTGCTCTGCAATATGTAGAAAGTTATGGTTTCAAATCTCGATTGATCATATTAGCTCATATACTAATCCTTGTAATTTGTTATATATCATTCCAGTCATGGATTGCATTTATCATATATTTAGTGAAAATTGAAGTACCAAGTGTATTTTTTTGCCTTAGTGATGCATATATGGAACTGCCTAAAAGCAGAATCTGTGTAATTGTTTAACTTGATATGTTATTTCTAGCTTTATCCATTGTGTTTTGCTGGAAATTAGTTAATTGCCTAGGTTATGTATGTAATTGGTGTAATGCTTATCAATTTGCAAATTGATTCAATTCTAAGCTTCCTCTATCGATTTTCGTTTGTAGCTTCAAAATTTCTTAATTTTGTTCTGCTATCTTGTTTGTGATTAAGGTTTTTGTATTCTTATAAGCTATATCTGTATGTTGAGTTGTGGAAGAAATTATAATTGTAGTACAACTGCTTCTGGGAAAAAGTCAGCTTACTAATGGTTTACTAATCCTATTGGGGGTTAGTAGCCTATTGAGGGTCAGTACCCTATTAAGGTGTGCTTCAATAGCTTCAGAATTTCACTAAAACTGTTGATTTCTAGCATCGTCTATAGGTTTTGATTGCTTTGAAAATGTGGGATGCATTATATGATTTCCCTATAGTTTTGTTCTTTGTACCGTATGATTGTGTAAATACACAACATGTGAATTTCATGTGTTCTTTTTTATCAATAAATTTCTTAGGGTCGGTAGCCTATTGAGGGTCAGTAGTCTACTGACAATCAATATACTTATTAAGGGTCAGCAGCTATAGTTTCTGATGATTTGCTTTACTTTGTGTTCATGCCTCCTTAGTTTTGCTTGCTTTGGGTCAACTGTATAATAAATAATGCCAGTGCATAATTGTACTGGAAAACAGTATCTTTGTGTGAAATAATAACTAACACAACTTTCATTTTGGAAAATAATGCTTGAAAGGTGGTGGACGCATATCATCACATGATGCACACATACCTTCAGAGAGAGTCAATTGGACAAACATTACAAAACATATGGAATAGAGCTTGAAAGGGAAACAAACGGAAATGGGAAAGCAAATGCTAGCTAGGGAAGATCCTCGATCATGAAGATAGCTCAATTTTAAAGTAGGTTGAGATTCGAAATAACATAGGCGACAAACCAAAAGATTTAGTGACTGGTTTAATGCTGAAGTTCAAAGACGTAACATTATCTTTGAGATAGTACTAGGTAGATTGCAAGAACTATTAATATTTCTTTCCACATTTAACTATGAAACACAAGATGAAGTGTTAAAAGTGTTTTGTAAAGTATATAAGTTGCGCACTCATCATAACTACTATGCAAAGTTCTATTCTTTCATGCTATTGTGGGGCGATAGATTTGACATAGCTAGTTTTATGACGCTGAATAGTAAGTGAATTAAGGCCATCTCCAACCGAAAGGGCTAAAAATAGCCCTGAATTCTTTACAATTCATCAATATGACATCAACCGTCTCCAACTCGTCAAGGCTAAATTATAGCCTTAAAATATATTTTAAAAATTTGGATATGTTATATATATATATACAGATCCAATCCAGAGCGGAGTTCCGCTTTGAAATTAACGTGTGAAGTTCAAGTTTTGGGCCACTTTTTGGTCGCATATCCACATCTCGACCGTTCAGTTTTTAGGTACTAGTGTATAGATCATCTCTACAAATTTTCAGCTAAATTGATGATCGTTAAGGTATCTAACTCGCTTAAACCAATGGACGGACTGAATCTGTCAACCTGAACCGTACTAGCTTTAAGGCAGTTATCAATGCCTTAACGATCATCATTTTGGCTGAAAATTTGCAGAGACGATCTATACACTAGTACCTAAAAACTGAATTGTCGAAATGTGGATATGCGACCGAAAAGTGACCAAAAACTAGAACTTCACACGTTAATTTTCAAAGCGGAGCTCCGCTCTGGATAGGACCTGACTGTATATATATATATACAGTCAGGCTATAGTGCGGACGTCTGTACCGTGCGGACAGTACGGATTTCCTGTTTTCCCCCACTTTCCGATCACATTTTCACATCTTAACCGTTCAGTTTTTAGGTCCTAATGTATAGATCACCTCTACAAAATTTCAGCCAATTTGGTGATCGTTAAGGCATCCAAAACTGCAAATTACAACAATGTACACGAATGGTTCCAGTTCGACAGATTCGGTTCGTTCGTGTTTGCAGTTTTGGATGCCTTAACGATCACCAAATTGGCTGAAATTTTGCAGAGATGATCTATATATTAGGACCTAAAAATTGAACGGTTAAGATCAAAATATGTGATCGAAAAGTGGGTGAAAATCGGAAATCCGTACCGAAATTTCGGTACAGACGTCCGCACCTGAGATATATATATATGTTCTTATTTTTTATCAGATTTTTACTTATAGTAATTGAAATCATTTTTATGATAAAAAATATTTTTCCGGTTGTACTTTTCAAATTACATGTGTTGCTTCACAAGCAATGTTGTAGATTTCTTATACGATTTTATATATGTGGCATAGGTTATCTTGATGGAATATTTTTAAATTCTCGGATATGACTTCGAGGTCATGTGTTTCGTGTGATTCATTTGTGAAATTTCGAAATTGATATAAAACAATTTTTGGCATGGTCGCATCTTTAAAAAAAAAATTAAAAAAAATTTCAAAACCAACAATTATATGTAATAATAAAAAAAATAAAAATTAAAAAAACCCAACGGTTAGATGACGTCAGCAACGGCTAGTTGCTAACGTCATGCATAGGTATGCATAGGCGCATAAGTCACAACCCACACCTAAACGTGGGCCTCCCCTTTCTGATCCTTTTTTTTTTTTAAGGGCTAAAAGGCTATTCATGGGGCTATATTTACCCCTTTGAGTTGCCCTTTAACCCTAACATTTGGCCCTTTAGCCCTTAGTTTGGTAGGTTGGACATGATTTGGGCTAAAATATAGCCCTTTAGCCTTTTATGGATGTGGGTTGGAGAAGGCCTAAGAAACTGATTCTTCATGAAGCCTCAGTTGGTTAGACTAACGAAGTAAAAAATAAAAAATAAAAATTAAAGCTCTGGTTCACATGCACAAAGAAGAGAATAGCTTAAAATAAATTCAAAGGGAAAGAAAATTGCTCAAATGTGATAGAGGGGTATTTTCGTAAGGTATTATTTAACAGAAAATTTAAAAAGAAAATGGCAAACAACCGCACGGGCCTTTGGTTATCTGCTCAAAATTGAGGAAAAAACACCTTGCCTACGAACCTTGGTATAAAACTATTGTATGTATTGGTAATTTGCTAAGGTATATACCTATTACATAAGCGTAATTAAAGATGGAGCAAGTCTTGTGCAGGGAACCACCCTAACCGACTCGGCCATATTTGATATCGATGATATTACGATTTATGACCTCCACTATTTATTATGCAAGCTAATCAACATGTCACGGCTCACATTCAAATCATAATTAAGCCACCGAAAATAAAATAAAAAAGTGACGAAAATCTTAATAGCAGACAAACCAGACGATTGATCTTCATTAAGTGAAAAGGCTTTCCAAGACAAAGGGGCCGCAACGATTTGAGCAGGAAGATCTCCCTTGTGTAGTGCCGCAATTCAAGCTTTGTCTCGAGTTAATGACTTTGTTGGAGTTGATAATTAGATTTGTACACAAATTTTTGGTTGACATCATACTTAGCATGCTAGCTAGCTAATGCTAAGCGTCTTAACAAACATCTAATAATGACTCAGCAAAGTGAGCACAAATAACAAACTGTCGGTTTGGAGAATCACTTGCCATGCTTGTGTCCCTAGTGGCCCTTAAGAAGTCGCCAACCACCCATGCACGCAGCGATTGGCCGGTATTAGAGGCCAAAACCTACACCTTCAGCCTTCACTCCCAAACAGGATCCCTACTCTCTCTAATATAAATTATAATCTTATTTCTTTTACATCTCGTCTCTGCCTCATGTACGTGTCGATCTGTCACACCACCTTTCCTCGAACACTAATTCTAGCTAGTTAGTAGTAGATTAAACGAACTAAACAAACACCAAGCACCCATTACTATATTAACCCTAACTAATAACTAATTATTGTGCACACAGAGCGGCATGAGTACACTACAAGAATAAAATGGAGTAGTAATATTCAAGTGAGTATGGCTACACTCATCATTCTAGTTTACAAAGTCTTGTTATTGAAATATAGTATTGTGATTGAAATTGCTGATTTTTCATTATCATTTAAAGATTATTTCTATAAAAATTCAACTAATTCGGAGGTATTTAGATGTTCAACATCTAGTTGTCAAATAAGTAATTTTATCATAAGGTGATGTTAACTTTTGCCCACAAACCACCCTTAATTTAATAGGATAGTTTTTGGACAACTAATCCTTCCAATTAGATAAATTTTCTGCAGACATTTCTAGATTTGTTTATAACCATCTTTGGCAATTTGTCTCTTGCTCATACGTGTCAATCTATTGCACCAAGTTTAATTGTCACCGCCGTTCCCCAAAGACCTAAAACAAACACCAAACACATTAGCATTATTAAACAAACTCTAATTAGCTTAATGTGCATATACCATATGACATATAGTACAGATTACAAGAATTAAAAATACGAAACCCTTGCTTAAAGATTATTCCTCTCTATCCACACCATCAGACAAATCAGACTATTTAAAATCATAAAACCCACGATTCCCATATTCAAATAATTTGGAATCAAACAATACACTGTTATTAAACAACTAACCCTAATGATTAAAGTAGTAATTAGATTAAACACATGATTAGGACACCAATCTCTTTGTCGGGGTTGGTCATCAAAGTAATAAAATTAGAGTGAGGTCAAAGAATTGGAGCAAAGCCAAGGGCCGGGGGACAAGGACATCAGTGACTGAGTGGTGAACAATGTTCATCACGATCATATGTTTTTGTTTATTTCTTTTCTTTTCTCAGAGATTTTTGGCACAAAATCGATCTACAGCTTCCACCTACCGTTTTCATTTGGCGGTGTCCCCACTGGGCTAGGCAAAAAATATCGGCTGGGGATTTCGTTCGTGCATCTATTCTAAGTACGACTCTTTTTGCTTGAGAAGACAAAATGAAATACATAGGATGTTTGGCTATAATTATTTAGATTGATACTTTACCTAGCTGAGCGTCGGTGGTTGCTAATTTATGGTTAAGGAGGGCGAGAGGAAAGTGCAGCATTGTCATAGATCTGGAGATTAATGCCAGTAAGCAATAACAAAGCTTTTCCTTGGATCGACTTATTTGGATGAACATATATACATTGGGACAACGAACTTGGAAGCAAGCTGGCTTGCTAGCTTTGATTTGTGGTCGACAAGTTCATATAGTAATAATAGAACTATTGTTGCTGCAGTTAAAACGCCAGAAATACTCTATTTATTGACATTTTTATGTGATAGAATTGTAATTCTTAAAAGTTTATTATTATAATTGTCTTCGAATTTCGAGTATTGATTTGTACATATAATTAATTGGTAACGTACTTATCATATACGAGCAAGTATGACATATGCGGCTAAGCGATTCAGGGATGTTATCGGATGTAGTCACCATTTTTTTCAGATTGGGATGCTTATATATATGTCTATGATTTAGTTGAACATGTAAGATAAGATAATATTTAAAATGTTTTTTTTTTTTGATCAAGAGTGAACTTCATTAATATGAACTGCTTACAACGATTTAAGGATCAATCATCCGTGCAAACAACCATCATGGTTGCAAAACACAAGATCGACCACACTAGACTCCACACTGGAAATCTTTACTGACAGACTCATGGAGCCACAACGGCCCCGACTCCAAACAAAGCAAAGGAGAACTAACTTTTAAAGCCTCTTTTGCCAAACGGTGGGCAACCTGATTAGTTAAGTGATTTAAGTAATAAAAATTAGTTAAGTTAAAAGAAAATTAGCATGTGAATTTCATTATTTTCTTTTTTTATAAAGAAAATTTTAGGTGTTTGAGGTTAGCCATTCCACCGTACTAAACATTTATTTTACTCAATAAACTAAATTTGAGTAGCTAATTAATCATATTTTCTTAAATCTTTAGTGGCACATTGCCTAATAAAGTAGCTCAAAGCAAGCAAATATGCATTTGATTCTTCTTCTCACCGTATCCGAGTGTTGCTAGGAGAAATATTTCTTTTATTCAGAAACATTATCCTATTAATTAAAACATGCATAAAAAAGAATATGAACAGTTGAAAACTATAGGAGGGAACTCGTGCGGCAATAAAGAAACGAAAGTAGTATTGGTAGTACTACTTTGAACTTTAAAAGAAAGCAAAGGGAATAGAGCATAGACTATTAGCAAGAATCTTTGGGATGAGAGGAGCTAACCATTGGTACTAGCTTACTTTAGTGCTCGACAAAATATATGGTACACATGACTTTATGAATTAGGTCAAAAGGAGGCTGGCCGGGTCATCGTTCTAACCAATTGGTGGGAACACTTAATTAGCTAATGAACTTTTATCACCTCAATTTGTTTTAGGTGGTTGGAGGAGGTCTTTCAATCTCTCTACCATATATGTTCACGTCATGTAGATTATATTTATATGCTTATCCCACCATAGGTGTGTTCTCTTAGCTAGTGTTTTATAGCAAACTGAGAAACTGTAGTCGATTATTATTAAATTTTGATCTATCGGTAGAAATTAAATTAAGTTAAATTTAAAAATATAATTTTAACTGATGAATGTAGATTTAACGGTGACTGATGACCAAAGTTTTCTCCATGAATTAGTGACTGAAAAATACTACTCATAAGCACCATTCTTCACTTTGGAGCTTTTGTAGCCACAGACTTGAAGAATTGATATTTGAATATGTTAAAGAATCATGTAGTGTACGTACTTGGTGCCACTATGCTTGATATCTACAATTCATGGAAGGTACTTAAATGACGAGAGTGCTAATTTTTGAGTCATTAATTTGACCAGTCTAATTCTAACAGATATATCGCCTCGTACATGTACAACTCAGTAGCTATGAGCTAGGTTGGGTACGTGACCCGGCCAACTGTAATTGACAACATCAACACAATGTTAGCTATCATATCTCCCTTGAATGCGTATCCATATCCAGAGAGATTTGCTTATCTAGTCACATATGATACAGTCATGACAAGTCGGCCGGTCAAAATTTTTTCTTTTTAGAGACGAGATGAAGAAAACTCTTGTACTCTATCTTAAGTATCAAATCAAAAAAGCGATGTTTGATCGATCGATTCATGAGTAGAGTGACTGTTGAGTTTGGACAATCAAGTGTTTGTGGCCGGCTCAAATATGTAAACTTAAAATTATCTAGCTACTTTCATTGAGTAATAATATTCGATCTCTTATTTAATAGTCTAAATGTGAATCATTTGTATATATTGTCTGACAACAAAACATTTTTATTTTGGCGAAATTACTACTTATGTATGAATGGTTGATGCATGAATCTCCAAGCAAAAGTGGGAGAAATTCAAGCCACAGTAGTAAATACTCTGCACACTAAATGTCGGTACTGCTAACCGTACATGCAGTTGCAGATCGAAGGTGGTTGATTGAGAAGGCGAAAATAAATCGAAAGAATCATACGAACACCCACATGTTATGAGGCCCTACAAAAGATTTTCAGGTTTAACCATCACAGGATTCAGATTCACATCTGCCTGATATCAGATATATATATATGTATTGATTGTACGTACCTCTGGTTCATATAGTACGTATTACTACTATTCCATGCAACTTGATTCATCAAAGACCAATGGAATTAATGCTTTGGGATCAATCACCAGGTCATAGTACTCTTTATTAGGCTCCACGAGATATATGACGGTCCAATATCTATAATCTATAATTGCCCTACATAACTAAATCATAAAAAGTTAGTTCATCAATCTTTGGTTAAGGAGCTATACCTGGGGTTTCAAACTTTGAATAGAATATGTAAAAGCTAGCTGGTGTGAAATTTGAAAGAAACATGGCGCTTAATTAGAAGTAGAGGGTACTTCTGGGGAGTGTTTTTTTCCAGAAATAAAGAGACAATGAGAAAGTAAAGGGAAAGTTGGAGACTCGAAGGTTCAAATATATATAAAGCGTTATAATTGCGAGGGGGCTAAGTTCTTATAGAACAAGTCCCATCCCTTCCATAAATTGAAGAGGCCGGATATTCTAATTCGATCTGTATTTTCTCCTCTTTGAGCTAGCTGTCATCTGAGAGGTGAGGTAGTTAGGTACCATGTACAATTTGGTACAAGGCATCATGATAAGATTATTTATGGCTAGCTCTAGCTAGTACCTTCAATATTCAATAATTTCGATCTTCTTCTCATTATTGGCGTCAAGTTTTTTTTGAAGTAAAATCTATGCATGGCTAAAATGTTTAAAAATTGATCAAAATAATGTTTTTCTTGATCTACATCTATATAGAGACTGTTTTTTTTGTATTTTTTTTATTGGGATCAGGGTTTGATTCCTGAATTCAAACCCTAATATAGGAAATTCAAGGGATTAAGGAAAAATAGGCAACAAGCAGGATCAACATTGTCTTAGAATTAGGCGAAATTGTATACAAGAGATTTTAATTTGTAAGTTCACATTTTTCGATTGTGTTGAGAAGAATTCTCATTTCTCGCCTATATTCATCCATCAATTTAGGTGGCCTGATATTGCTATATAAGCAAAAATTTGAGTGAGATTATATCATATCCATAAATTTAATTAAACGTGATTATTTTCCCAACTTCAACCATTGTACGTTCTAGGGTTTGACCTCTGTCTCTCACTTTCTTATTTTCATTAGTTCGTTCCTCAAACCCTTGTCCCTAAAATTACACATGACAAGTAACATATAATTTGAGTTGCCTTTAAATCTATCTTATCTATGTGCATTGATGATGACAAGGAAATCCCGAGATTGTCAACTTCTGGTCCCGAATGTGAAATAAATTTTCTGCTCTCCCTTTCAGAGAGAGATGGAGCATGAGTTGAATTACAAATTCACCAGACCTAGGGTTGATCTTGACTCCCCTTTAGTCAACTGTCGAAAATAGTTTTACGGTTTTAAATCTTACAAAACGCCAAAGCCAAAACCCTCCCCCAACATTTCCTGCTACACAAATCCAAATTGATTTCAGAATATTTTTTTAAACATTTTTGGCGCTATCCTACCTCTTTCTCCCACGCCCAACAGCATCTTTTCCTCTTTTCCCCAAATAAAAAAACCTCCCTTGGTCGCCTGGTAGCTCCCGATTAATCGCCCACCTAAGAATGTTCCACGATCCTCACCACAACATTATTCATCTACATACACTTGCCAGTATTCCCTCACACGTGTGACAAAACCGCGACGCGTACCTAGCTCCTTCTTTCCACCCACCTATATAAAACCCTCATTGTGCTTCTCAACCCATCATCTTCATCAACAATCTTCTACTACAAAAATTTCAACTCTAAGCTCTCACCTACTACTAAACAAACCAAAGCTCTCCAGTACTTCTATTCGTACGGTTAAATCGCATTGAATTGAGTGCAATGGCGGCAGCAGCAGCGCTATCCACATCTCCACTGTTCAACATAGACTCGAACTCCGTCGACGTTGACAAGCTCAGCCACGAGATCTTCTCCATTCTCGAGAACAAGTTCCTCTTCGGTTACGACATTGATAACTCCAAAGACACTACCGCTACCACGCCTCTTCATCACATGAAGTCTAGCAAGCACATCACCGGCAAGGTCAGAATCTTAACCATCGACGGCGCCGGAGCCACCGACGGGATTTTGGCAGCCAAGTCTCTCGTCCACCTCGAGTCCTGCATCCGCCGCAAGTCCGGCGACTCCACTGCCGCCGTTTCTGACTACTTTGATGTTGTTTCTGGCTCCGGCGTTGGCGGCATTCTCGCGGCTCTGCTCTTCACCAAGGCAGCCGACGGATCGGGCCGGCCGGTGTTTACTGCTCAGGAGGCACTCAACTTCCTTTTGGAAAACCGAAGTAAGATTTTCAAGTCGTCTACGTCAGGGATTATCCGGCGAGTTTTCCGGCCGGCGAAGGCGGAGAAGGAGAGGGAGAGGCTCTTCCGCAAGACGTTCGGCGATCAGCTGACGATGAAGGATACCCTTAAGTCGGTGTTGATTCCCTGCTACGACATGTCGTCCCGCGCGCCTTTTCTGTTTTCGCGCGCCGACGCTGTGGAGATGGACGGCTACGATTTCAAGATGAAGGACGTGTGCACCGCCACGTGCGCGCATCCGGCGGCGACGGGGGCAGTGGAGGTTAAGTCAGTCGACGGGAGGACGAAGATCATGGCCGTCGACGGCGGAATTGCCATGAACAATCCGACGGCCGCGGCTATTACGCACGTTCTGAATAATAAGCAAGAGTTTCCGTTCTGTTCTGGTGTGGAGGATCTCTTGGTGGTGTCACTCGGAAATGGAGAGTCGGAGTTCGGAAACTTGTCGCCTTCTGGCTGCCTAAGAATCGCCGGCGAAGGAGCTTCAGACTTGGTAAGAATTCTTAATATGCCTTTTCTCTTGTATTTACTTTTACTGAATGTTAAAATTCAGCCTCGAGGGAACTTTATAGTTCCAATTTTGCCTATTGGAACTTGGCACACTACCTTGAAGAATACTTGTGAGGGTACATTAGTGATTGAAGATTTTAGGTCGAATGAACAAATTGACTAACTGTTTGAATTGGATCCAAGAGTATGAACACATTTTGTACGTTCATATTACAATACATGTAAATTAATAGGATTTAACCGTCAAGTAAAAACTAGATATTACACTCAAATTTTTTTTTTAATTAGAAATGAATTGGCTTCAAACGTAAAAACTAAAAGGGAGAATAGGTGGGTTAGATACACTGTTTAATAGGGTTTGATTCTTGTACTCTTTATGTATGGTGGTTAGGGTGGGGGCATAATAAAAGTGGGTACCTAATTATAATTGCTCAAATTTCTTTCCATAACCTTTTTGTTAAAATAAACAAAGAGGTCCTTTTGTCCTTAATTTGGTGCAATATTCTCCAAGCATATTTGGCGCTCTATGAATTTTAATTTTTCTTTATGAGTAGGTATGCTAACCAATCATTACTTGTAAACTTGTAGGTTGATCAAGCTGTTTCAATGGCATTTGGGCAATCCCGGACCAGCAATTATGTTCGCGTGCAAGCAACCGGCATCATAGCCAAAAACCCTGCGCGCATGGACCACTCCAACAACAAGAACAACACCAATACAGACATATTGGCTTTAACAGAGGAAATGTTGGCACAGAGAAACGTGGAGTCGATTTTATTCGAGGGGAAGAAAATGGTGGAGAGCACGAATTTGAAGAAGTTGGAGTTGTTCGCCGGAGAGGTGATCAAGGAAGAAGAGAGGAGAAAGACCAGCATTTTGCCGACGGTGGCTTTGAAGCAGACTTCGGGGTCGCCAGCCAGAACATCGTCTGCTACTACGTTATCGAGTCTGTCATCTTCGTGTTGATTGATTAGTCTTTGATTTATTAAAAGTTAAAACCGAGTTTGTATGCAATTCGCAGCCGCTCGCGGTGGTGATTAAGGAATTCAGGCATCCGAGTCTGAGCTGCAAGAGTGCGTTTGAGCTATGTATACTTATGATAGAGTGGTGTGGGAGTGGTGTATAGGGAAAATTAGCTTGAGGGTAACTAGTAGTGCAGAGTAAAATCAAATTGAAGCTGGGAGAGGTTTCGATGTAGTATATGTTTTGATCCCTTCGATTGGGGTCCCTATTATATAATGTTACACATATTTCGTGATTGAACTTTAGCTTTGGCTTTTGGTAGATGGATGAGGCTAGTATATATGTTTGATTTGAATATATGTAACACGGTTTGAAACTAAGTAAGGTATGAAAATGATTAAAGTCTTAGCTTTATGAGGAATGGCGGTTTTGTTGGTACGATTAAACTTTATTAGTTCAATGCTTTTCTTCATTTGAGGTTAGGTTCTTGTCCAACCAATTTTATTTTATTTTGAAAGGAGTTTGAAACCCAGTCTAGACTGCCTAGCTGGGAGGCTCAGCGCGCCTCACGCCTGGTTTCATTTATTATATTAATATTAGGATTCCAATTTTATTTTCTATCTTTATTTTGATTGTAATAAAATAAATAGAGGGGTGGGCAACGGATTTTAAACCACTTTCTTTTGAGTTAAGAAGTGGGACCTATGATCTCTCCCCTAGTCTCTCTAGCCTTGCGCCGCGAGAGAGCGAATTCGTCACCTAAACGATCCTGTCCGGCGGCGACCGCTGGTAGCGCCGGTGTCACCGTGTTGCCGGGGGTTTTGCTGCCGGACGGGTATTTCATTTGCCCTGGCCTCTGGGATTGATGGTTTGGAGATAATCGTGGTGGGTTGCTCTCAATCTGGTTCGAAGCTTCTCGGTGGCAAGTTGGGTCTGGGCATCGTCGCAAGGGTGGTGATTGGCGTCGGGGGTGGATTGGAGACCGATCTAATTTGCTCCGGACTGCGGCGGCAGCGGCAGATCATATCGAGGAAGATGTCTTCTTGCTCCGTTTGCTCGGGTTTTTCTTCCAACTATGGTTGGATCTGGACTCTTGCACGCGGCTGGGATGATGTTTTGGTGCGATGGGTCATGACGGTGTGGTTGCAGTCTTGGGACGTGGGCGGCGGCGGGTCACCTGGGCACGGCGGCGGTGGGTTTGCACTTCTGCTGGAGGTGGTGAACTGTGATTGGGCTTGGGCCCATCACTTTGGGCTCTGAGTTTTTCCCCTTAGACCTAGTGGGCTGGCAATTTGGGCTGGGCTGTTTGCCTAGTCTCTCTATGTTTTTAGTTTTATCTAATTACAATAAATTCCTTGTATTAGGAAACTATGCACTGATGTGCATCTATGTCTCTTTAGCGTCTCTGGAGTAGTACCGAAGGAGGATATCCGCTAGTTCTACGTATTACATTCAATGAGTAGGACTATATGTACGTACCACTTGTGGGTACTACCACTAGCTTCTTGTCTGTCTATGCCCTTAAATGACAGCGGAAGGGTATGTAACGGCCTATTCTGGCTTGTGATGAATATATTACTATGCCCTCGTGGCTTTACTCAAAAAAAAAAGAAGTGGGACCTATGCCTCATTGAATTTCTAAGTGTTAGACTCATTACGTATAATCTATTGTTTAAATAACAATAAAAAAAATTAACGACCTTAATTTGTTTATTATTTTTTTCACTTGCTTTAATTTTCTCTTCTAAATCCCCAACGTGGGATGCACAAAGAAACCCAATCTTAAGTAACTAGACCATTTACCCGTTACCCCTAAGTAAGTGGACCATTACCCCTGACCTGTTATCCGTCACCCGTTCATCTCTAATCCCGTTACCCTAAACCCGTTTATTCCGTTACTCGTTACCCGTTCCCCATTCACCATTACCCGTTCTTCGTTCCTGGTTCCCCGTTACGGTGTTACCCATTCCCCGTTCCCCGTTAGCCAAATTCTAAACCCTAAACCCTAAAATATGCTTCTATGTAGGACTCCATAGAAAAAGAAAAAAAAGATTTATGGATGTAAAAACAGAAACATAACTTTTATCTATAATGCAAAGAGTTAAAGGAGAATAATAGATACAGAAAAAAGCATAGTAGCACCAGACCAAAGATTGAAAAACAAAAAACCAATCTTTTGACAGTTTCATACAAATAAGGATACAGAGCCCAGACCTAAGCAAATAGAGCAGATCTGATTCCAGATTTTAATACAAAATTCTCAATTTTTATAAAAAACTTACAGCAAAATGTACGTATGAAAAACCCTGAAATCCTGGCCTTCTTCTTGGTATTCACCAAGATTGGTCGGACATTGATATTGAATGCAACTCTTCCATTCTGATTGCTACACTCAATAGTGAGGAGAATGATTTCTCGGAGGTAAGTCGGGTCCTAGATTGTAAGAATTATATGACTGCTTTTCAATCTGTTAGGCTTCGGCATATCTACCGTGAAGTAAATGGTGTTGCAAATAGGCTTGCTCACCTTGCTACTTTATTTTCCATTGATGACGTTTGGTTAGACGAGACTCCTGCTATTATTCAAAATGTTATCTATAAGGATTATTGTCATGATGTTCCTATAGCTCGGGGTTCAGATATTATGTCCCCCGATTCAAAATTTAAGTATTAATATAATAAATAAAACCGGGCGTGAGGCTGAGCCGCTAAGTTCCAAAATCCATTTCAAAAAGAAAAAGAAAAATCTTGAAATCCTAAACTGGATTTCAATTCGTTCTCAAACCTCTTCACTCAATAATCATGGCTGACGGTCCTTCTAGCTATTTCGACGATGCAAGACTCTAATCCCCAACCTAATAACCTCAATCTCAGATCCGCGTCTTTCATTTCCTCGACGGAATGGCTCCCTCCACCTCTACCCACACTCACCTTGCCCTCTTCGCCTTTGCAGCCGGTGGGTTGCTTGCGTCATTGCTCCGCTTCGCCAAGTCACAGGTGCTGAACAATCCAAGGATATAGCCATCGCTGCCCAAGCTGAAGACTTTGGCTGCTTAGCAATTGGCGGCCTCCATGCTCCTCTTTACCACGTTACTACTCTAGCATGTAATGTTTTCTAATCTAAATGTATATTCTTTAACACTTAGTTTCAATTCCCGCAATAATTTGTAAATGTTCTTGTAAATACTAAAGTCCGATTTGATCTCTAATCCCTTTCAAGTATTCATTGATAGGAAGTGGTTCTGCCCTTGGTTGAACGCTGGTCTCTTAAGGGAGTAAAGGGGCGTGGCTTCATAGAGCAGGAATTTGCAAAACTGGGGCTTGATCCTTGAATTTCTTTCGAATAGCGCACATGAGCAATTGTTGAATGGTTTCGAACTACCACCCATCTATAACCAGATGAATTAGATTGGTCTATTTTCATTTAATTTTATTGTTTTCTCTGTTGGTAGTTATTTTTATCTTGCACACTCATCTGTATTGCATCAAACACAAAACTACCACGCAAATTTTGGTTGGTTCAAAATGGTGAGAAAAAGCAGGTTTTTGCCCAAAAGCTCAATATCAAATGGGGATGTTGTGACTTGTGAGGGCTTGGAATGGACTTGGGCCTTGACACTATTTCCTTTCGTAAGTCAAGTTACGATGTGAAGCCCAATTTTAGCGGAAACAGAATACACGCAGCCCAAAACCGAAACAAAATTCAAATCAAACTGAAAAACAAGAAGGAACCAAACTAGGTCGGTTCGGAAAAGAAAACGAACTTATTCGGTCGCCGACATACTCACTTTCATATATACAACCTGAAATTCGATCCCAAAAAACCCGAAACTGAAAACAGATCAAGGAAGAAGAACAGGGTACCAGACAAAGCGGGCAGGAAGGGAGTTAAGGTTATGGCATTGCCGAAACAATCTGGAACCAAGCGAAAACTGCATGCTGATGATGAAGGTAAGGGCTTTAATCTGAAATGTGTCTGCTTTTGTTAAATTTGGTTTGGTCGGATTGTGTGAATGAATTGTTTTCACGTTTCAGGTGGGTCAGAATCTGAAAGTGATGTCTCAGAAAGCCTCTCTGACATCGACGATGCCGAGGTATGACTATGATTAATGTAGTCCTTTTGTTGTTTTTATTGAATGGTGGGTCGCCCATTTTGGCTAGGTAGGTAGAAATGGCGAGCTGAGTTCAGTTTAGTTTAAATTTGATTGCCCTTGGAGTTTCTGTGGAAATATCATGGGTAAAGGTTTGTGCTTTTTGTCATGGTTATGGGAATTGATTAAGGTTTTGTGTTTGAAAATTAGAGGGAAATGTATAATGAAAGACAAAAGCAGTCTACTCTTCAGGTTTCTACGAGATCGCTTGCGTCGTAGCTACTTAGGTATATTGCTTGGTCTGAACTTGCTTGTTGCTGCCATTGTTTTTTTTTTCTTAGAGATTTTGTAGATGAATGGTTCATCAGCTTTATTATGTATGAAATCTTGACATAGGAGGGATTGTGTGATTTGTAGATTGCTCCATACCTTAACAACAAGAAGGAGACATTCTATAAAAGCATCATTTGGGAAGCGATGAACAGAGATTCTGCTAAGGTAATTCCCTTGTAACTCCATGAATTAATTCATGTATGTTTCTTAGGTCCTGTTCTCTTTTTTTTTCGGTGGTTTCTTTTAACGTTTCTATGTATATTAGTCTATGTTTATACTTATTGAGTTCGACTAAATGAGAAATAATAATCTAGTAGTAATTGAGTGTAACAACTCATTCGCTCTTTTGCTCAGTATGTTCACCTTTTGCCTATATTCTCATTTTCGTGATTGTGCAGATATTCGTCAATGACTATCTTGCTTTCCTTTTACATTTGTATGTCTCCAACTTACTTGGCATCCTACCTGATTAAAAGCCTAATATTTGCTCTCACTTCTGTTTCTGGTTTGTCTAAGCTTTAGTCCCCAAAATCCTGAAGTATGAATCTTCTGTCTTTCAAGCAATCAACGTTTCTGTTGAACCCGTATCTTTGAACCATATCTTATTCACAAGTTTGAACTTCTTCTGAGATCCTAATCCCATTATGAATCTTAAAGCTCCACCAAATAAGTATGTTCATGTTTTTAATTACTGACAGTCACATGTATCCAAATTCTAATTTCATTTGAGTTTATATCCGCATGGCTAGCCTTTCATGTGTGAATTGTCCTCTGAAGCATATGCTTGGAAGTGTTGACCAGCCTATTTGCAATTCTGTAAATTCCTGCCTAGTTGTAAAATGTAATACTCGTTATGATACGTGGGTGCTGCATTTGATTTATTTTGTATTTCTGCTCTTTACTATCTGGTCTTTGTTCAAAGAAAGACCTCCAGCATTGAGTTTATTGATTTCTATATACAATCGTAAATATGACAGGGAAAGAGCAGAAAACAAGCACGAAAACCCCAGAAAGCTGCTCCTCCAAGCAAAGCAGTCAAAATTTCTACTGAGATGGATGATAGAAAGGTAAGTAAGGTGGCTAAAAGTTATTTGGTGCTTTCATATTTGTGTGTTGTCGTTTAAGTTTCAAATTATGAACAGAAAAGTGGTCTCTTCTCCTTTGTGCGACAAAATAGTCAAGTTTGATTAAATCTCAACAGTTGTGATAGTTTGATTATTCCCTGTCATACCTATTCCTTTTTTTCCGATTAGGGTTGCATTTCCTCAGTTTTGGAGATACTAATGTGGCGTTTTGTTCATGCAGAGGCCAAGTTCAAAAATCAACTATGAGGCCTTGAAGAAATTAAATGAAGAGGATGTAAGTCTCTTTTTGCTGGCTTATATTTTCAATCAGTTGCTCTCTTATGCAATTCTCATATAATATCGTCTCTACATCTTAATTGCATACCTAAATTTGCAACATCTAATATTTTCTTTGTAAAACTCAGGGTAACCATGCACCTGACTTTGACGAAGGCAGCCATGGTGATATGCAGCACTCAAATGACAAATTCGACGGTGAAGCACAAAGTTTTAGAGGCAGTTATGATGATGAGTTGGATAATGAACATGCATATAGTGAAGATGCTGAAGGCAGACATGGCTATGAAGACGAAGATACATATTTTCCAAATGATGGTTATAATGAATATGGCTGTGAGGATGAGTATTGTTTTGACGATTTCTGACACTCTGTGTTTGTAATGATTCAATGTTATCTTTCTTTCATGGTTGAGTTGCATAATGTAATGACCTAACTCATTTGAGCATTGTTTCTATATTGAAGTATAAGAAAGAAAAATGAGCACAATTCTATAGGGGAACATTGTATTATTGATTCGAAGCTGTTTAATACAGAGCGAGGAGCAGTTTAAATGAACATTGCTTTCAGTTCAATTTACATACTGACTGAATTATGAATTGGTTCCAATTTCTAAGCTGCTCACAATTTGCTAGAGAGGGCAAGGTACTTGGTATGGCGGCCCTGAGCAATAATCTTCCCCGTCTTCTTCTTCCTGAACTCGACACTAATAACAGCAACAGCTTTCCCAACCCTCAAAGCCTTGGCCTCAATCTCCACTTCCTCCCCAGGATAAGCAGAATCCAAGTACGAAACATTGATCTCCACCGACACTCCAACAGTGGGAGCTCCAACAGTAAAGATTGCAGCTGACCCGACCAAATCCACAAGGGTTGCCGTGGCTCCACCATGCAGGAAACCGCCCCCGTTCAGCAATCGAGGGGGTACTTTGAAGGAGCAGACAATTGTGCCGCGTTCAATGCGATCCACTTGAATGCCTTTCATGATGAAAGGCTCAAAGAACTTTTCTGGCAGAGTATCCATGGAGGCTGCAGTTTCGCCTTCCTTCTCCAAGTACCTCCTTGCCGACTGCATATCTATTTGCACATGGTCTCCCTTGGTGGACTTGGTTTCTGTTGCCATTCAATTTGGGGCTTTCTTGCTGTCTGCAAAAGGACTTTGTCAGTCTCAGTCCCAAGTTCAACAAATACAACAATTCTCCATGTATATAAACCAGGTGTTCCAATCAAGAGCAGCACAATTCAACTAAATCACCCATCTTTTTCTAATTAACCATGTCATTGCATTTCCTTTTCTCAAACTAAAACATGAAAATCATTCCTTTTCATTTCCAAACACACAATCAAGATAGAGCTTCTTAACCATAATCCCAAACAAAACATATTTCGCAAATACTGTCTAGAACTAAAACACCCGAGGCAATTTGTATGAAAACCCAGATCAAATCGCAAATTCCTCTCTTAATCCAAAACCCAGTTCACCAATTCCCTACAATCCAACAAAGTAAAAATACAAGCTTTCATAAGCAGACAAAAAGAATCAGGGAGGGAGTGAGAGAGAGAGAGAGAGAGATCTGAACCTTAGGGTTGTCAGTGGAGTGTTTCTCAGTCTGACTCGGCTTCGCGCGACTCTGGGAACTCTGCTGAGAAATGTGAGAGGTAAGAAATTTATTATACTGATAAACGTAACTAAATTAGTATTTTACTATTTTACAACTAAATAACGAAATTTGTACCTACCGAAATTGGTCACATTCACATTTTTTAATAGAAATAATAATAAAAAAAAAATTAATAACCCATCCCAATTTTTAGAATAAGTTCATCCGTTGGTCAGGACACTGTTCATTCAATGCTCAATTAATTTATTTCTTATAAATAAAAAATATTTGATATAAATAATTAGTATTATTGAACATTTTGGAAAATGAGAAAAACCTACCAACAGAGTTATTAAATATTTTAGATGAAAGAAAAAAAAAGTTGAAATTTTTTACTAGTCTAAAATTACCCCTAATTTTAGATAATTTAAAATTATGTGAAATTGGTGTTATGGATGCACACAGCCTCCGTTAAATTTTAGACTCGATAATAAAGTACACGACGCGATAAATCTGTGAGATTTTTCATAATTATAGAAAATTATTCAAAAAAAAAAGTTTTTATGTGCGATCTCGGATTTTCATTTCTTCGCCGCTTGATTTGAGCCGTCAATTTAAATAAAAGTTTTAGGGTATAATACCCCAGAGTTAGATCAGATGGTCGATCTAGACCTTATGACCTGATTCCTAGCAACAGAGACACCGCGACCTAACCCGATCCATGCTTTTGATTCCAGCCACCTCAGGTCGATGGACTGGTGGTGTTTGAACCATCTTGACAGCGTGGGATGAACCATGGCCTTGGTTTATTCATTCGACGACGAGAGGCGACGATATGGAGCTAAAAAACTCTTGCTTTTCCAGTGGTTTTTTTTTTGCAAATTTCCGGCGACTTCGGCCGAAAATCAATGGTGCATGAGGTATGAAAAACGATCATCTTGTCATGCTATACTTAGTTTTTTGATTTTGGTGATGTATCGAAGAGACGAAGATTTAGTGTTTTAGGTGCACATGGCCTCCCTGTCTTGCAGACGTCACCATGAATTTGTCTTCTGCCATATTGAAGCCCTAGGCTCTTTGTGTCACCTTTTGGGGCAATTTTTTGCCCTTAGAGCAACTCCAACAGCTTCTCTATAATTTTTGTATTCTAGGGAAGCAAAAGTCACCATGAATTTGTGTTTTAGGTGCACATGGCCTCCCTGTCTTGCAGACGTCACCATGAATTTGTCTTCTGCCATATTGAAGCCCTAGGCTCTTTGTGTCACCTTTTGGGGCAATTTTTTGCCCTTAGAGCAACTCCAACAGCTTCTCTATAATTTTTGTATTCTAGGGAAGCAAAAGTCAAAGCTTTAAGCAATTTTTCTTCTTCAACTCCAACAGATTCCCTAGTTTACAGCAATCTCTAAAATCTCTAAATTCTTCCTTAAAATTTTAGAGATTGCTGTAAATTTAGGAAATTTTGTTTTCTCTCTCCTCACTTTCCCTAAAATGGAGAAAGTTATAGGGAATCTGTTGGAGCAAAAGATGCTCATTTTTCCCTAAAATAGAGAAAAACTAAAATATGGGGAAGCTGTTGGAGTTGCTCTTACACTAGACCCAGGTCATTGATAGGCCAAGCTGAAAAATATGGATGGAAGGCTGCAGGTCAAATTTGTTTCCTTTCTGAGGCAATTTGTTGTTAGAGCCATGACAATTATATTCCTTTGGTGGTGGACGTGCTCTTATAAGACTAGCTTCACCCCACCATTCGAAATGGGTGTGTTACAGACCCCAAGTGGTCACTTGGGATATCGAATTATCGATGATAACTCAACACTAGAAAGATTTATCTTTGGTGCAACACCCTTACTAGATGATTGAATTATGAAAGAGAGCCAGAGAAAAGAAATAAAGAAAACGTTAGACATACAAAAACTGACAAATGTGAATAAATTCGGCTGGATTCCAATGAAAATAAAGCCAAATTTTGGTTTATAGTCACTCATTCAACATATATCTGAAAGTCATTAGACTTTGCACCGTTTTCTACAACTTTTCACTTTGAACATGAATAGACATTGGTATATGTAATACCAGTGGTGTTCATCTGGTTAGTAATTAACCAAGAAAATTATGCTTAGATTTACATCCAACGGTGATTGAGTATAATTTCATTTCTTTATAATACTCTACATATGATCCTGATGGTTGTAATGAATAAAATTCTTTTTATTTTTCAAAAATAAAATAAAATTATGAGTCAGACATTCAAGTTCATTTAAGCCGAAAGGAAACATGATATTTGAGCCAACCTACTGCTCATAGTGTTCAAGCGCTTTTAGATGACCAGTGTTATCAGCTGGTCAGTAACTGACCAAGAAAATTATGCTCAATTACACTTAGATTTACATTTGAGGGTAGAAAAATAAAACAAATCAGCTTCAAGATATATCTTTCCACCGTTAGATTTACACTCAATGATTGTTGAGCATAATTTATTTAGTCAATTATTGATAATGTGTACGTTATTGTAGAGGATATTGCTGGTGTGGTGTTGATAAAGCTCAGATTCTGGGCTCCAGGTAGCCAAAAAATATCTAAATAAATTTGTGTATCCCATCATCACGTCACAGCTTACTAGAAGTGCAGGCGTCAGCCCAAACAGGGCAAATAAAGCTGGTTGGTGACATTTTTCTTTTTATTTTTCTGGTGGCAAAAGAAACCCATAAACACGTGGAGCTGGTGCATAGAAGGAGGTGGTGCATGCACCCGAGCCAAAGCTCTACCTATCTTCCGATTGAGACGCAAGAAATCGCGTTTGAGACAAGTCACTGCAAGAACCAAGCCATGGTACCGATTTGAAAGGGAATAGAAGAAATCCGGGCAACAAGATCTGGAGATGAGAGATGGTGGGTAAAAGAAAGTGATGGGTGGTGAGGAATGGGTTAGAGAAAATTTGGGGCTAAAGTTCAGAAAGAAAATTGGGGCCAGATGGAAGGAGAAGGGAGGGAGACCAAAGGAGAAGAAATAAGAGGTAGAAGCCTCAGGGAAAAGTCTACAAGAGTCTACTCTCTACTTGTGGGGACTATAGGTGGCATTTCCATTGACAACTGAGAATCATTCTACGAACTAACGGTGTAAGTGAACCGACAGCCAATATCTAACCTTAGTCATTCATTTGGAACCGACAACCAATATCTAACCTCAACCATTCATTTGATCTAACCGTCCACGTGGCATTAACATTCATACTAACGCCGTTAAGAGAATTGAACCCAAAAAAGAGTTGGTCAACATAGTAAATATTCAATTTATTCTAATTAAACTACGGTAAAATCTGGAAGTATGAAACTGGAAAAGTCGGGCATGGAGGTTCTCTGGTTATGGGCCGCCGACGAAGAAGAGATTATTCGAACTAAAGAAGGATGCTCGTAAAGTTTCTTGTGGCCAGGCCCTTGATTCAGTGATTGTTCAATTCCCAAAATGGCTCCAATTGCTTCTCCCAAAGTTGCCCAGATCGATCCAGACCCACCACCAAACGAGCAGAGAAGCTTTCCAGGTTATATATGAAAAGAATGATAGCCATCGGTTGGCACAGTGGGGAAACCGCATAGTTGTTGTTTTGGCTATTCAGGTTCAATCCACGTGGTTGGAATGTAATATTTTTTTTTTTTTTACAATGTGCAATTTTCTCTTCTTCTCTTTTATTTTTTTACTTACATTTTAGAAAAAAAAATAGGGAAAATGCTCATTTACCCAATTTTAGCTTAAAATGTGCCCACTTGCCCGACTAAGAGTTTTTAAACCCCATTTACCCAAAACACTCTAATGGATTATTTCCCCTTTACCCAATTAATTCTTTTTATTAATTTTTGGGACTTTTTTGCCCTCTCCTTCAATCTCTCTACTCTCAGTTTCTCTCTCTCTCTCTCTCTCCCCCTCACCGATTTCTCTCTCTCTCTCTCTCTCTCTCTCTCTCTCTCTCTCTCTCTCTCTCTCTCTCTCTCTCTCTCTCTCTCTCTCTCTCTCTCTCTCTCTCTCTCTCCAGAAGACGTCGGATCTCTCTCTCCCTCCCTCCATCCCTCCGGCAGGTCGCCCACGACGCCTGCTCTAGCCATCGCCGCGCCGAAACTCGTCGTCGTGCTCTCCGCTGCCAGGCTCGACGCCAAGCCGACGGTCCTCGTCGCTGAGAAGCTCGGCGAGGCCGGGGTTGACCTTCTGAAGGAATCGACGACGGACTGAAAATGGCTATCTGCTATTGTGCAGTCATAACCATAAAAGTTGTAACATTAGTGCCCCCCAGTAGACTTTGTATTGGGGGCCAATGATGACTGCTTTATTTATTGACGGACTGAAAACTGCTATTCCAAAGTAAATGTAGTGTTAAATTGCAGTAGTTGATAAATGAAAAAAATTGTGTTGTTTGTGTCAGTCTAGTGGGGGGCAGTAGACAGAATATTGACCCTCATAATGTGGGTTTTTAGACATTATCTGTTGTTTTGAGTGTGAATAACTTGTATAATCTGCGAAACATAGGAAGCGGTGTAATGTTTGATGGTCTATTGGGGGGCAGTAGACACATTAGTGCCACCCAATAATGTCTTTCTTAGGAGATAGTAATCATCTCTTGTTGATTTGTTTGTGATAAAGTGCAATACACTGTGAATCCTTGAAACTGGTGCAAGTTTTAATGGTTTAGTGGGGGGCAGTAGACACATTACTGCCCCCAAATAATGTCTTCATACGAAGTCAGAACCCTTCACTTAACTGGTGCAAGTTTTAATGGTTTAGTGGGGGGCAGTTGACACATTACTGCCCCCAAATAATGTCTTCATACGAAGTCAGAACCCTTCACAAAACTGGGGCAAGTTTTAATGGTTTAGTGGGGGGCAGTAATAATGGTTTAGTGGGGGGCAGTAGACACATTACTGCCCCCAAATAATGTCTTCGTGTTAAGTTTAGGGTTTAGGGGCAGCGTTAGGGGCAGTAGACACATTGCCGATGAACTGCGACGAGGACGTTGGAGTGGCTGGATCGCCGATCAATCGAACGGCGACGAGAACGTTGGATCGCCGACTGGAGCTTCATCGTCGTGTTCAGATTTGGACTGCATCTCCGGCGCGGCGATCAGAGAGAGAGAGACAGACCGGAGGTGGAGATCATGGGGAGAGAGAGAGAGAGAGAGAGAGAGAGAGAGAGAGAGAGAGAGAGTGGAGGTGGAGATCGGGGGGAGAGAGAGAGAGTTTGGGAAGGAGAGAGAGACTGATAAGAGATGGATGGGTTTTAATTTAATTAACAGGGGCTAAAATGTCAATAGATGTAAGATTGGGTAAATGAGGTTAAAAAACTCTTGGTGGAGTAAGTGGGCATTTTTTGGGCTAAAAATGGGTAACTGGTCACAGCCCCAAAAAAATATATACACATTACTTACATTTTACTAAAAAGTTCTATTAATAAGGAAAAATAAGTGACGCATATATTTCAATCGTGGAGGGGATGAACTTTTATCCAAAATATATTCATTTAACATATTTTCGAGAAACGTTGCGACAAATATTTTATATGGTAGATAGAGTTTGACTATAAGAATGTGTGTTAGTGAAGTAACAAAGAGGTGCACACATTCATTGTCTTACAGTCCATTATGATACACAATACTAATTCAATGATATATCAATTCGATCTGTAAATGAATCAATAAAATTCTGATTTTAGGACTAAGTTTTTATCCTTTTGGAGTGCGGAAAACAATCATCCTTTTGTATACATTTTCAAATCAAATTTTAAAATTAAAATCAGTTGGATTTAATAAAATTTAAAATTAAAATGAAACTAAGATTATTGTCTATACTAAACTAAAACCCACTCTCTCACAAGATTTGTGAGTGAAGAAATCAATGTCATTCATCGAGATTTTGTTCTTAGTTAAAGATATAGACACTTTATAAGCTTAAACCTCACTAAGGGCATCCAATTGATGAGGATATAAATATTTCGAAATTTTTACATGGGTCGATAAACATCCTAAATGTTTTACATGAGTTTATAGGCCTCATCCCTATGAGAGTGTGGGCACTGAAAAATGACGAAGGAATGAGTTTATAGGCCTCATCGACAAAACAAGTTACGAAGGAATGATTTTGAGTGTTTTGGTGTGATGTGTATTTAGGGTTTAGGGTTGACCATGTGGGATCGAGGGCCATACGATGTCGAAAATAGGTAAATTTTTAATATAGCCATTTCTTCTTGTCATAGTAACATCCAACTGTCGAATTGGTAAAATTATATTCCTTCGACCTTGTTTATTTCGGAAAGTATACATTTCCATTTAACGAATAAATAACTAGACCATCTTAGTAGGCATATAGAGATCTCGTGCTATTGAAAAAGTCAAAATTGAAAACGGATAGATTTGACACCACCTAAGAGCATCTCCATCAGTGATAGTTATAAAAATAGCTAAAATTGGGATATAACTAGTTAAATATTGAGTTATGCTCGAGCAAAATACTTAAATCCCAAGTTAAATTTAAGTTTTAGTTAAATTCTCCCTCATATCTAGCTAAATATAGCTTGGTTTTTTTAGCTAAAGTTAAATTTAGCTTTTATTTAACTAGGGTCTACTGGAGATCAAATTTAGCCTAAAATTAGTTAAATTTCAATTTTTTTTTTTGAAATGAGTATTTTGTTGGAGATGCCCTAAGTATTTAGAGCTTATTAATAGATAAAAAATTTAAATTCAATCCCTTGTGGCTTCGGCGCTGGTCAAAGTGATCAACTGTATATATCCTTATAAAGTTATATTTGTATGTTCGGTTGACCACGTCAATAGAGATTGAAACAGTGAAGTCTACAGATAGAAATGTAACCGTATACATAAATTATGTTAATCATCGCATCTGACGGTCAATTTAGTCAATGTCACTCTATATAATCTTGTTGATATATAAAAGTGTAATTATTTGTTGTGGACCGAAAGACGTCGTTCGACCATGCATAAAAATACAATTTTTTTTTGTTGCATATACATACAAATTTTGCTGTGTAATTGCATGTATAGTAATTTATTTCATTATATCACTGTTTTTTATAAGAAAATATTCATTATCGTTTTCTTCCTCATGACACCGCCAACATCGCTATATCTACTGAAGTTTCACTCAGAAAACACCACTGCTGCTGTTGTTGACTACATTCATGCTCTCGCAATTAAGGAGGGAGGGGCTTTGTTAATATGATGTCAATTTGTTCAGTGTCGTCGATTACGGTGAGGAACGGCGGAGGTCTTGATTTTCTTGGTGGAGGTGGTTATGGAGGAGACGGCGGTTGTGGCGGTGACCCTTTTGATGGTCATCATACTGGACCTTCGTAATTACAAAGAGGTAGATTCCTAAATTTGATCCCCTTTGAGAGGCAATACCCAGAAGATGAACAAGGTTGATTGATGGGTGATGGGTGATTGGGTCTGGTTGGATGAGAATGTGATATTGATACGGTGGTTGATGATGGAGAGTGGGCAAGAGGTGAGAGAGCCATCATCAAAGATTCTTTGGTCTTTGAATTAGATTTGGTGTCTGCTATCAACTCGTGGTAAAATTGAATTTTACTACATTTGAGATTTTTTTTTTGTCTCCATCTCATTCTCATTGACTAACCATGGACCAAGTAACTTTGGACTTCAACTAACGGTGCACGTGACTTGCACACTGTTGGTGCAAGTGACCCTTGGTGCATGTGACTACGCACCGACGGTGTAAGTGAACCGACAGCCAATATCTAACCTCAGTCATGAACCGACAGCCAATATCTAACCTCAGATATTGGTGCATGGAATCCTCTCCGGTCTTTTCCACATTCAAGTCTCTGAATATGACGTCCAATTGAGGCTCCGCCGTGAGAGAGACTTACGTACGGCACCCGCATCACGTGGCAGTGGGGCTACCCAATTACTCAATTAGTGCCCAAGCAGGGGGGTATTTTGAGTATTTCACATTAAAAACCATTGGCAGTTTCCGAAAAGAAGGAAAAATTGCTTTATTCTGATTGGAGGGCACATCCACTGGCGTTCGCCTACGGGCACATCCACTTTCATGGTTTGTCTATAATTCCAAGTCATCATGGGACACTGCAAGTTCGAAATTGACAGCCACCCGCCCCCACTTTCATGGTTTGTCTATAATTCCGTTGTATTGCAACCTCTGAATTTTAATGCTGACCCGCCCCCACCTTTTTGTTTAAATGACAGCTGCTATCTCTTCAAGAGCATGTACATGACTTCCTCTCAGTATCATCAACATTAAGCTTGAGGATGAAGCATTCTTCTCTTTCATCACTATGCTTCTGCCTAGGCTATCTGGGTAGTTTCTGGTTTCACGTTTCCATGGCTCAAAATGCTACAAATGCTACTACGGACCCATCTGAAGGTAGTATATAACTATATATCCTCTTTGCTTCGGGTTTAGTCAATAAAAGTGATGAACTTCGAGCCTTAATATGTGTTATTTTTCAGTGTCGGCTTTGAACTCGATCTTCCAACAGTGGGGAGCACAGTCAGTGGCGCTGTGGAATATCAGTGGAGAGCCATGCAGTGGATCAGCCATCAATGGAACTCAATTTGAGAGCCCTCCTAATAACCCTGCCATCATTTGCGACTGTACTTATGACAGTAGCACCACCTGCCATATTACCCAACTGTATGTTACCTACGTACTATGCCAAATCACTCTCTAACTCTGTTGATTGAGCTAGCGAAGTATATACTATACCCTTAGCTTGATGCACCTGAAATCTTCGATCTTTTTCTTTCTTTTCAGGAGAGTTTATGCTCTAGACAAAAGAGGAAGGTTTCCAGAAGAGCTTCTGGCTTTGAAATATCTGAACTTTTTGTATGAGTTCTAATTTTCATTTCCTTCTTTGGTTTGTTTGTTCAAAAGGTGACACTTGCATATATATAAACATGAAGGCTTTTTACTTACCTGTGTAAATTGTCACATGTGTTCATGATACTGAGAGTTTAAGAGTTGGTAATTACATCTTTGTTTTAATTTTTTTTGTAGGAAAATAGATCAGAACTTTTTCACAGGTCCCTTACCCGCATGGATTGGCAATATGTCTGCACTCACGTTGTTGTAAGTTGTCAAAAGCCATCTGTTTTAAGTTTAGTACATCCTTGTTAACTGTCTAGCACTGCTGCTTTTTTCTTCCACCCTTGTTCATTTTCTTTCCTCAGTGAGTTCTGCTGCTTCCTTTTAGATAAGCTAGGTAGCCTTCTAATCATGGCACAGCGATTCTCCTGCTTCACCAATTTTGCTGATTTAAGACCATCCCAGAGTTTCCTGGATTATAAAGGATATGCTACAATCTTTACTTTGATAATTAATTGGTTTCAGGTCAATTGCCCACAATGCATTCTCTGGGCCGATCCCCAAGGAACTCGGAAATCTGAAGGACCTAAATATGCTGTAAGACATTAATAACTGTGTTGTAGAAAAATGAGAAAATCTGATAAAAGTATGCATTAGATTTAGATCTTAAGGGCAAATAAACTCTCTCTCACTAGTTAGTTAACAGACTCACTCCTCCTTTCACACATAACATACATGCCTGTGTTTGTGCAGACACATGCCAACACATTAGTTATACCGAGATCGCTTCTGATAATAATCACTTTCGAGTAATTTGATACCTACCTATATATCATGAGTTACATGCAGGTCCTTTGGATCAAATAATTTCTCTGGAACACTCCCTCCAGAACTTGGTAATCTAATCAAGCTCCAGCAACTGTAAGTTTTTGTTTACTTAATTGAAGTTTATAACGTGGGGAGAACAATTATTTGGATGACTAAGAAAGGTGTACCATCTACGTGATTTTTTCAGTTACATAAACAGCTGTGGACTTACTGGTGAAATTCCTTCAACATTTGCTAACCTTCGTAACATGCAAGTCCTGTAAGGATGTCTCTAATATTATTGTGTTTTAAGAGTTATATTTTCCCAGTACTTTAAGATTATGAGCTCACCATAGTTATAATTTGTGATTTTAGTTGGGCATCAGACACTCCTTTCTCTGGAAAGATACCTGATTTCATTGGGAATTGGACGAAGCTAAACTCACTGTAAGTATAGAAAACTTTGATTTTGTGAAGTTTAGGTAAACAGACCAGACCAGCCTGGCTGAGATTATCAAGCCCTTTAAATGTTATTTTAGGAGACTTCAAGGAAACTCTTTAGAAGGCCCAATACCAACCAATTTTTCTCAGTTGACCTCATTGAATTCTCTGTAAGTAGAAATTCTTAATACATTCTCTCTCTCTCTCTCTCTCTCTCTCTCTCTCTCTCTCTCTCTCTCTTTCTGGACTAGCTCCAGTTATGTATGTATTTTAATGATGTAGGCGAATCAGTGATATATACAATGGGAGCTCCTCTCTTGGTTTCATAAAAAATATGAAGAACTTGACTGATTTGTAAGTTGACTTACTCGTCCATTCATACATTGAAATCTAACTTCTTCTCCCTTTTCAAATTGAAATCTAAGTCCATTTACTGGTGCATTTTTTTGTAATTGTTCTAATTTTGTGGTGCACAGAGTTCTACGAAATGCATTGATTACTGGTAGCCTCCCTTCTGATATTGCAGAATACCCAACTTATTTACAGATACTGTATGTTCATACGACATAGAAAAGAATATGAATTACTTTTCTTTCATTTTAGTTTTTCCTCTGAACTCATCATTCATGTTTCAGGGATTTGAGTTTCAACAATTTGACAGGCCAACTCCCAAATGGCTTGTTCAACATGAGTTCTCTTACATACTTGTAATAACACCTGCCTTCATTATTATAATTTTCTTGCATAGCATGATTTAAGTTGTTAAATTTATAACCTTCTCCAATCCTAGCTGTCCTTTACAACCTAAATCCAAGGTGTATGGGCAGTCATTCATCTGACCTTTTTCTTGTTCCTTTTTGGGGTTCCTTGCACTATCACTTGAACGGCCAGATTTCTTGGGAACAATAGTCTGTCTGGATCACTTCCTAACCAAAAGACCAGTATACTTCAGAACGTGTAAGTCCTAAACTCCTAATGTTACAGTAAGCTATTTTGATATTGACTGGAAACTCAATTTCTCACTCTCTAGTTTTATATATCTGCAGAGACTTGTCTTACAACTATTTATCAGGGAGTCTTCCTCCATGGGTAACCTCAACAGCGCAACTGTATGTCTCTTTTAAACATTTCATCTCTCTCTCTCTCTCTCTCTCAACCTATATTAGTTCCCTGAATTTCTGTTTCAGAGCTTCTTGCCTTGTATCATAATAACACACGAATTAATCTTGAGAAATAGTAATAATGTGTATGAAAGTTGATTTATAATCAGAAGGGATTGAGTTATAGAGCTGAACATGAAACTTTCATTTAATTTCTCTGTGAGTCTTTGCCTTGGCCTACTGGTACCAACCTACTTCAGATGAAAAGATTATTAAATCTAACCATACAAGGAACACATGGCGGTGCAAGTGCATGGGCAGAACGGTTAACTAGTAGTGTATGTAGAAGTATCATTTCCCAGAATCATATCCATAGGGTAGCACTCCGAAAGTCTCCCTTTAATTACTAAATTTATACAGGCATGAAAAATCTAAGGTTGGTTGCCAATGGAAGTATTCTGGGCAATAACTTCTCTATGGTTGATTCTTTGCTACCGAAACCTATTGCCCGGCCACTCATTTTGTTATATTTTCTCTTATTGTTGCATTCTGATAGGCACTATCAAAGATTAGCCTATGTGACTGGTTAATCAACTTATGCGTGCAGGAACTTAGTGGTGAACAACTTCACCTTTGACAGTTCAAACACAACGTAAGTTGAGGTTTCTCTTACTCTTCTATTGACAACTAGTACTAGTATCAATGAGAAGTAAAACTATTGACATCACACTTTTGTATATTATAAATTCTTTCATTATATGTTTCTATCCTGGATTTGCATGTAACAATGTTTCTGTCTTTGCAGTCTTCCTGGGTTGAATTGCCTTCAGAGAAATTTTCCATGCAATAGAAATGCCCCACGATGTAATCTGCTTTTTATATTCAACTAATGATTATAAGTATATAACTTGATGCTATTTCATGCTACAGAAAAATGCATAGGTCCTGATTAGATATCTGTGTGTGAATATATAAATACACACACATGCTTGAGTGTGGGTGTAAAGGAATGTCTTGATAAGAAACTTGAAGCTATGAAAAAGAAGCAGGACAGGCCTTTTATTCTGATAAGAGCGACTCAAATTAGATATCATAAAGTGTAGTACCAGCATGAGTCTGCTAAACTATATTGCAACAAATTGTATCAGTTAATAGGGAAATATTGAGTAAGCAAAAATGGTTAGCAAAATGTGATTCAAAAACATTAGTGTGAGTTTTTGAGTTTGTTTTCCTTGATCATGACATCTGCTATTTCATCAAATTTTACAGATGCAAATTTTTCAATCAAGTGTGGTGGACAAGAACTTAGAGGAAGTGATGGTATATTGTATGAGGCAGAAAACTCAACTCTTGGCCCAGCTACATTTAGTGTAACCAGTACAGAGAAATGGGCGGTAAGCAATGTGGGTATGTTTGCTGACAGAAAGAATCCAGACTATGTGGTGAATACCCTGGCACAAGTCACTGGGACAGATGTGACCCCAGAGCTTTTCCAGACCTCAAGATTGTCTCCCGGATCGCTGAGGTACTTCGGCCTGGGTCTGGAGAATGGGCCTTATACTGTAACATTGCAATTTGCAGAAACGGTTTTTTTAGATCGTGCCTCACAAACATGGAAAAGTCTTGGTCGGCGCCTATTTGATATCTATATTCAGGTAACATTACTAGGAAAGAAAAATGTTTAAGATATTTGAACTGAAGACAACCTCAGCAATGATTGTCAATAGACTAGAGTATTAACTATCTCCTCATTTTCTTTCTAGGGGGATCTAAAATGGAAGGACTTTGACATCTCGAAGGAGGCAGGTGGAGTTTTCAGAGCTGTTGCTAGAAACTTCAATGTTAATGTGTCAGAAAATTATCTTGACATTCATCTGTTCTGGGCTGGTAAGGGGACCTGCTGCATACCCGAACAAGGTGATTACGGCCCTCTAATATCAGCGGTTAAAGTTGTTCCAGGTACACTATATATTATGTCTAGTTACAAATATTTGATATGTCTGTTTTAGATTTAGTTAGTATCAGCTGCTAATTGACACTGAACAAAAATTTATATTTTATTGGTCAGAATTTACTCCAACTGTTTCTGGGATTCCACCAACAACTCCAGGAAAGAAGAGCAACACAGGACTGATAGTTGGTATTGTAGTTCCTCTTGGAGTTGTGGGCTTGCTGTTAATATTTTCAGTTCTATATTTGAGGAGGAAAAAAGCAGAAAAATATGACGATGAAGGTAATAAGATATTAATTTATGTGGTATCGTAAGTAACTTGCTCCTGGTTGTTCAACCACTTAAGGTCTTTTGTATCATTCAATCAGTTTTGCATGTGGTTCTGGCCTTCTAGGTCGTTTCTGATGTTTGAGAAACATGGGACCTTGATATGTAGTGCAGAGAAAATACTTCTTCTGCATTGTGAGACTAGCAGTGATTTGCAATAGCATCTATTTCTAATTAAATTATTATTCTCTCTTGTTTGAATATGCAGACCTTCTAGCACTAGAGAACAGACCAAATACTTTCAGTTATTCCGAGTTGAAAGAAGCAACAGAAGATTTTAATCCTTCAAATAAGCTAGGAGAGGGAGGATATGGCCCTGTTTACAAGGTAAAACCTATTTGAATCGATCGTTATCATATATTTGAAGTTTTGAACTGGTGATTTTCAGTTTTTACAGCAAAAGAAAAGAGAGAAGCTAGCCCTCTGATGTCATTAAGGTGTATTGTTGTATAGGGTACACTTTCCGATGGGAGGGTAGTGGCTGTGAAGCAACTTTCAGTGGCATCTCACCAAGGGAAGAGTCAATTTGGTGCAGAAATTGCTACTATATCTGCAGTGCAACATCGCAATCTAGTGAAATTGTATGGATGCTGTATCGAAGGAAGCCAGCGAATTTTGGTTTATGAATATCTTGAAAACAAGAGCCTTGATCAAGCACTTTTTGGTATGAAGTAATGAATCTATTTTCTACGTACCATACCATCTACATCAACACTTAATACTCCACAGTTGCAAGTACTCAAAAATTTTATCCAACATTTTTGTTCAATCTAAACTGTGTGTTCTTTGTGACAGTATCCGAGTGCTATTCCACGTATAACAGCTTTTCATTGGATATGTAGTCATTAATGTAGTAATGTTTCAGGAACAAATGACCTGCACCTTGACTGGCTTACCCGCTTCAATATAATGTTGGGAACAGCAAGAGGACTTGCTTATCTTCATGAGGAGTCAAGCCCAAGGATTGTGCATAGAGATGTCAAAGCCAGTAATATTTTGCTCGACGCAGAACTCTGCCCAAAAATATCAGATTTTGGATTAGCAAAGCTATATGATGATGACAAAACCCATATCAGTACCCGAGTTGCAGGGACAATGTGAGCACTCTATTAATTTTCTAGTCACTTACTGGGATTGCATATATATGATGTACTCGAAACTTTTTTATGCTTTATATGTAGTTGATAGCTTGCTGATCACTTGGAAGACTGCTTTTGTGAAATCTACTATGCAGTCTTTAGAATGTTACTGAATTCATGTCGTTACAGCATATGTTATTCCCATTATTGATACGTTTACCATTCACACCGAGTTATATTGTTAATGAATTTCAGATTCATGCATATATTGATAGGTAGATCAGGGCTTGGATATGACCCAATCAACATTCAGTAACCCAACTTGATTACCTTGTAGAGGCTATTTGGCACCAGAGTATGCAATGCGTGGACATCTGACTGAGAAGGCTGATGTTTTCAGTTTTGGGGTTGTTGTTTTGGAGATTCTCAGTGGAAGACCAAATGCTGACAGTGATTTGGATGCTGGAAAGACTTATCTCCTTGAATGGGTGAGAAACCAATCTAACCACTCTTGCTTCAGCATTGTTGTGAAAACTAAATTACTTTAACTGTGCCATAATGTTTTCAGGCTTGGACTCTGCATGAAAATAACAAGACTTTGGAGTTGGTGGATCCCAGATTGACAGATTTTGATGATCAAGAAGCTATTAGGTTCATAAAAGTAGCTTTCCAATGCACACAGGGACCGCCAATGACGCGGCCATCTATGTCACGCGTGGTTGGCATGCTTTCTGGAGATATTGAAGTAGGCAGCACTGTCATGTCAAAGCCGAGTTATTTGACAGATTGGGACTATAAAGATGTAACAACAAGTAGCTTTTTGATTGATCGCGATACACCATCAACTGATAGTAAGAGTGAGCTCAACCTTCAGCCCGGCAGCACAACTGGTGCTAGCACCGATATTGACCTTTCACCATCTCCTGTGGAAGTTAATCGATCAATGGTCACCGACATTATAAGAGAAGGAAGGTAAGAACTAAGAAGTACCTTGTCTTGTTCTTTTTGTAATATTGTCACTCTTCCTACTGTAGTGTGCCTTTCTGTCTCTAGTTTCTTGGCACTGGACCAATGGATCGGAGATTTTACGTTTATGAGATATAATATATTTATGTTTACTTACTTTTCTCGTAAATAAGTAAATTTACAAGAGAAACAACTTCACATTTATTACTATGAATTAACAATATTACAGATCTTGGATGGTTATACTGTATCAACGAGTCTTGGCCTATGTGATACAGATCTTCGATGATTTGACAAATTATTTAAATCACAATCATCTATAGAAGCGATACTCTGATTAGGACTGAATTCAAGTAATAGAGGACTCATGAACTTTCAAATATATAAGGGATCCCTTTTTTTTGGTTTTTCTAGGGATAGGGCATTAGACCAACTTTTCGATCACAATTTGATATCTCAACCGTTCAGCTTTTAGGTCCTAATGTGTAGATCATTTCTGCAAATTTTCAGCCAAATAGGTGATCGTTAAGGTATCAAACTAGATTAAATTAATGGACGAACCAAATCTGTCAAACTTGAACCGTTTATACTTATAATCTTAAATCGCCATTTTGAATGTCTTAACGATAATCAATTTGGCTGAAAATTTGCAGAAGTGATTTACACATTAGGACCTAAAAACTGAACGGTTGAGATAGAAAAATATGAAAACCCTAGATGCATGCACATGAATGAATTTCATATCTCCATGAGGAGACTCGTACGTGCATGAAAAGCAGGCAAGGTTCAAGTCAACTGAAGATCCAAGCTAATCAACCTATAAACACAAGTTCAAAACAACTCAAAGGATTGTTGAAATTGAAAATGCCAATTACAAAAAGCGTTTACGGTATAGGATTTATGGGGATTCCTAAAATGGAGAGGTAACCATAATGAAACTATTTATATATAGCAAGTTCACCAAGATAAAGATGAAGATGAAGAAGAACTGAAGAAGTTTGATCGAAAACAAGGGTCGGCTGGCCAGGGAGGAGGTGGCGGCGCCCATAAACAAGGGTTGACGCTGAGGGAAGGCTAGCGGCCATTTGGTTTGATAATTATGGTGAAATTTTTAGACACATTCATTTTAAGTCCTAAAATTATGCCTTATATTGGATGCAATTCAAATGATTTTTTGTTTGTTTGTTAATTGCAGCCCACTAGCTCATTTGTTACATATGATTTTTTTTTCCTTTTTCATTTTGTCTATCTCATTTTATAAAGATTTCAAAATTTTCTTTTATTTTCAAAGGTAAAATTGCAAATTGTTTAAGGAAAACGAATTTGAGAGAGAATTTGTTGTGCTTTCATTGATAATAGAGAGTTCTTTATATAGAGGACTACAAGCATAGAAGTAGAGTTGTACATGGAAACATAATCGTACAATGATTGGATATCTACAAATATCTCTGAGAATGTCTCCTCCTTGTGTCACTGTTGGTGACGAAAAATTCGGTAGAGGAGTTTGACTCACCAATGAATGCAGACTGGAGCGGGATCTGACCGGGAACAATCGAGAAGCTTCCCTCGAGCGTTGACCTGGAGTTTGACCGTCGGCTCGAGGAGAAGGGGGGGTACCTGCAGAAAACTCTCCGATGCCTAAGTCAGTACGTTTCTTAGTAGTGGAGTAGAGAGAATTGGAATTCGATGATTTACCTTGACGTCGGGCGGCCTTTATATAGGCGATGACTTACTTGGGGGACAAGCCGCCATTATTTCTGCTTTTATGGCTGCATTTATTTACACACTTATGATGACAATTATTGCTGCACTAATAACAGTTAATCATTGCGTACTTACGACCGTCATTTATTGCGTATTCATGATAGTCATTCATTGCACACTTATAATCGTAATCATTGTACGTAGTTCTTGTCGTAGTAATTGCCGCATTCATGACTGAAATTTAACGCCATACTAACTACAGAGTTAATTGCCTTAATTGCGGGCCCAGCAGAATTTGACAACTCCCACAGTCACCCAAACGTGGTGCTTCTCTCGTTGCCTCATTAAAAACCTTGCAGAGTAACAAAAACCCAATGGGACAAAAATAACCCCGGTCGAAAGGGAAAAAGATCACAACACACCATTCACATTTCGAGATCAACATGTAGACATCTCCCCCTGATGTCTGCGTCTCCCCCTGATGACTACGATCATGGGAGTTCGGATATCTTCCGCAAACCAATGCTTGCAACATGTTTCTCGAACGTGGATTTAGGCAATGACTTAGTAAATAAGTCGGCCACATTGTCCTTAGATCGAACCTGGTTCACTTACTTTGATATTGCAGAGCTTCTGTTGTTGTTAATTATAGAAGAACTTGGGCGATATGTGCTTGATATTGTCGCATTTGATGTAGCCTTGCTTCATTTGTTCAATGCAAGTAGCATTATCCTCATAAATGTTGGTAGGCTTATTTGTGGTAGACTTCAAACCACAATTGCTTCGAACATGCGTAACTATGGATCTAAACCGTATACATTCACGAACCGCTTCGTGAAAAGCAATAATCTCTGCATGGTTCGAAGAAGTAGCGACTATGGTCTGTTTAGTAGACCTCCAAGATATTGCGGTCTTACCCATGGTGAACACATAACCAGTTTGGGAATGACTTTTGTGTGGGTCAGAGAGATACCCAGCATCAGCAAAACCTTCCAAAACACTTATGTCATTTTGGGATGGGGAGAGGGAACGCAGACCACTATTGGTGGCGTCCTTAACATGTGATGGGTCCGAATCCATCATCTCTCTATAGGGATAGAACAAGCCCATATCAATCGTACCACTTAGGTATCGAAATGTATCTTTAACACCAGTCTAATGGCGTCGTGTTGGCGCAGAGTTATGTCTAGCTAACAAGTTCACGGCAAATGAGATGTCGGTCTTGTGCATTGAGTTAAGTACAATAATGCACCTATTGTACTCAAGTAGGGCACCTTTGCCTCTAGCATATCTTCGTCATCATCATCGGACGAAGAGGATCATTTTCAGGTTCAAGACTACGGACGATCATGGGGTGCTTGAAGGCTTGACCTTGTCAAAATGCCTAAGCATCTATCAACACGATGCTCAAGTTTCAAACCGAGACATAATCATGTTCTCCCAAGGTCATTCATTTCAAACTCGGATTTCAAGTGTTCAGCGGTTTTCCTTAACTCTTTAAGGCTTCCAATGAAGATCATGTCACCAACATGTACTGTGATAGAATCCAAAACTTGTTATGGAAACGCGCGGGCATATCCCTTCCCAATCAAGTAGTCACTTTAGTGAGCATTTCAACCTCATTGCAAACGCCCTCCGTAGTCTAGAGCTACTTGACTTGGGTAAATGAAGTTCACCATGAACCTTCATGTATATTCCGTATCTAGATCCCCACAGAGATACGTAGTGACTACATTCGTAAGCTGCATGTTCAATTATTCAGAAACTACCAAACTGATAGGGTAGTGGAGTGCAAAGACATCCATTACGAGAGAATATGTCTTATCGTAGTCGATTCCTGGGCGTTTTGTGAGAAGCCTTGCGCCATAAGGCGAGATTACCATCTCATTTTCTCATCACACTTTCTAACGAAGACCCATTAGTCAATAGGTTTTATGTTAGGAGGTGTTGGCATTACTGGCTTTATAAGCTTTCCTCTTCGTTAGAGAATCCAAATTAACCTAAATCGCATCTTTCCATTTAGGCCAACGCCGTTTCGCGACTGGATCTCCGACGCACAAACTAGATCTCCGATGCACGACACCGACTGGAACAAGATCTCTAATTCTCTCCTCTTCCTCTCAACTCCATCAGCCACGTCTTTGGCTCAGGCTCCCTCAACGATTCCCTTAGATTCCACCATCTCAGGTGTGTTTTGATTGTCCTCCTTCTACGTTCATAGTCGTCGTCCTCCACAGCCTGAGCTTTGCAATCAAAATCCGACAGCTAGTGTTAGCAGTAAAGCCTTCAAGCCTATAACTCGGTAAGTAGATTTGGTTCAGAGATCGGCTTTTGAAATTCCTAGCTTAGAACGATATCGGCTTTTCATGTTGTATGCAAATTTTGTTTAATTGATGAATCGACGCTAAACTGATTTCAGAAGTCAATGAAAAATGAGCTCCTTCTCCATCACGCGGAATAGGACTCCCTTCCAAAAGCACAGAGAGGGAGAAAAAGGCCAAGAAAAAGGTATTGTACTAGTGAATTTGTTAATTGTTTAAATTTTTTTTCCCTAATTTGATCTCCTTTTGATCGAGCAGTTTGAATTTACCAAGATTTGTAATTACCTAGTGAATTTGTGAATTTCAAATGGGCAATAAAATTCTACAAATGCTTTTCTGAGGTAAAATAGCATGCTACCAAGTTTTCTTTATAATTAAGCAGCCAATATAGTGGTTGTGTGTGTAGCAGAGTCTCTATGCAGGACACAGTGGCTATGATTACTAATCATGCTTTAAAAATTTCTGTAGTGTTGGAGAAAGCAATCTACTCTCGAAGCTTTGCAGGTTGTGATTTATCAAAGTTTGGACTGTGATGATAATGCTTTATTTGATACGGTTTATTTGTTTATTTTATTGATTATGCGTCCTCAAAGTATACATCTCTGTTCTTTGGCCTGTAATAAATTTAATTTATTGATATTGCGAGCATGAATTTGGAGATGGCTTTGGGTTGGTAAGTCCATTTTGTTGCTACTTTTTTATGGCTGCAAGTGTAACTGGCAAGGTTTAAATTTGTGCTTTGGCTCAACTAAATTCTATCATTAGCTTCCTTTCCCTTATGAAAATCTTTTTACATTTATTTGTTTGACGTAATGCTTTAATTTTTTTGCTGCGAAAGGTATTTAGACATGTAGTTTCATGTGGTGGGACAAGATATAGGAAAATAGAAAGATATCAAAGCCTAATACTTAGTTGTAGTTGAAAGAGATGCATGCAACTTTGCTCTGGCTAAATGCTCTGTACTGAACATTGAGACAGTTTGTGATAACCATATTGTGTAACTTGACAGTGACTCTCAAATTACTAGGTTTGGAGATAGTTTATCTATTTTCATTTTGATTGATTTCAAGTCAGTAGCTCTCCATGATTGTTGTAGTAGCTTTTCAACACATAAATATTACCTTTCTACGGCTACGGTAGTATATTTTTAAGTTGATGCCAATGGCTTTTCTGTTTTCGTTTTGGTCGATTTCAAGTTAGCCATAACTGTTACAGTGGTTTTTCAACACAGTGATAATAGCTTTCTATCCCTATGTTAGTATCTTTTCAATATGATGTCAGTAGCTTTGTAGATTTTTTATAGTTGTTTTCTGTGTCCATGTCAGTAGCTTTTTATTACTGACTTAGTAGCTTTGTACATGTATTATAATAGCTTTATGTACCTATGACGGTGGCTTTTTAGATTTTTTTTATTATTGGTCCAGTTGATAAAGAGTGCCAGGTTTGCGGTGCAGTGGTACATTGCTATTTTTAGTTTTCATTTCAAATACTAATATTTTGTTGTATTTTTGTTCTTGCAGAATTCTTCTACTTTGCATTTGTAGTAGTAGATTTTAAAAATAATGTGAATTTGGATATTGAAGCCTCCATTGACCAACAGATCATTCGGCCAACCAAGAAATGTTGAAATGAAGTTTCGCGCTGAAGGTGGCAAAATTATGCCTGTGTGTTTAGAGTATCACCATTAAAAATGACAATAGCATTACAACATTGACAGTAGCTTTATACAACTATTGTAATAGATTTTTACAACTATGGTAGTAACTTTTGACAACTATGAAAGTTGCTTTTTACATAGTGATATCATTGTTGAACGCTGCATACTTTTTATATTATTGAATATGTTTTCTTTTCTCGATTATAATAGTATTTTTGTTTTGGTTGTATCATTTACATTTCCATAGCTTTGTTAGTCTCTGAGAATAGTTTTCTCAATCTCTAGGAGTAGCTTTTGTTCTGTGTGGTAGTAGTTTTTGTTCTGCTTGGTTATAACTTTTAGCGTTGATGAGAGTAATTTTTGGTGATGGTGAGAGTAGATTTTGTTACTGGTGAGAGTAGTTTTCTGGTGTTGATGACAGTAGTTTTTATTGTTGGTGACAGTAGCTTTTGTTGGTGGAGATAATAGCTTTTGGTTTTGAGGAGCGTAACTTTTGTTGGTGACAGTAGCTTTTGTTGCTGGTGAGAGTAGCTTTTTGTCAAGGATTCAAATTTCAGTTTCAATTTCGATTTCGGTACTTCAAATTTAAGGAAATTTTGGAGAAAGTTTCGATTTCGGTGGAAATTTCGGTTAAAAATAAAGAAATCACATTAATTGCATTTATAAAATTATATTTTTGAATGAAACTTTTACATAGACTAAACTAACCTATAATAAACCTATTTCCCCTACAATATAACCTCTCTAAAATTATACATTTGTTGTAAATATTATTATCTATGTGGATGTCCATGTAAATACTCATTAGTTATGTACTTTGATGTAAACCCTACCTCTATATAAAGGAGGCTAATGAGACTGAATGAGAACACTTCTATTCCTCCCTACTATTCTCTCTCCATCTTTTCTCTACTTTATAACACGTTATCAGCACGCTTTGCTCTTCTTAAATTTTTTTTTAACTCTGTGATGATCAAATAGTTATTTGGTGCAACGATGTTGCTTATTTTTACCAATAATTTTGATCTATGAGTTTCTTTTCTTGCCGATACTAATTCTTTTCTATTGCTATGATTGCAGTAGAACGATTTATATATATAGTTGTCAGTGCCTTGATATCACCCACGTTCATAAATGGGAATGGTTGAAGAGTCAGAGTTTAATTTTGCCTACAACTCTTAAACTAAGCACGCAAATCCAACTTCGTTTTTATCGTGTAAATATGACTGTTTTTTTTATTCTTATCCTTGCTTCTTCTATCTAAACCAAAGCCCGTTTCTGCTTCATGTTTTGTTTTCTTGTAGCATTTATGAATTATGCAAACAAATTGGATTATATTATAAACGTATATGCTTTGTTTCACAGGCATGCTTTGACGGGTTTTCTGTTCTTATTCGTAATCTATTTGATTATATCCAGTTCATGTTTTACAAGCCAATGCATTTGTTGCCTTCTCATGATCTACATGTCCAATTTGAGAGGAGATCAGAGACCTCGACCCGTTTCTCCAAGCCCGACGACCCGGCGACTGAACCAGACCGGAACTTCCTCTTCCGGCGACGATACGGGGATGCACCGGTCATGATCGACGCGCCTCGTCGTCGTGTTTCCGCCTATGGTCACGGATTGTCCATGCATGGAGCGAGGAGAGTGAATGGAAGCTCGAAAAGTTTGGGTCATTGGCAGATTTCGACATTTTCCGATGACTCCAGCCGTTATCGGCGACACTTGAGGCTTCGACGGAGATATTGTTCACGACGGCTGTCCTAGTGCCTCTGGTTTCATCCCCGATCTCCTAGAGCATGGATTGGCACTTGAATTGGTGAGTTTGGGGTTAAATTTCCAGGAGTTGCAAATTGAGGAATTCGGGTATGCTGTGTTCTTCGTCGAATGCAGACTTGCAAATGGGATTCCGATCTTGATCTGGTTTAGCATTTATTGGTTCAGGGCTTCAGGCAAGGCTGGTGAGTTACTTCAATGCCGGGTAAATTTTGATTAGTTATAATTATATGCGAGTACATCCCTGATTGGCACTTGAACTCTAGTCTGGGAATATGTGATTAGTTATAATTATTCGTAAGTTACTTTTAGTTATAATTATGCTTCACACATGTTATTCCATGGTCCGATCGAGCATACATTTTTATGTTCGAAGAAAGAGGGAGTTTTTTTTTGGATATATAATGGGTATATATACGGATGTATCTCCATGTATTGGCAAGAATATATCAATGATAATTATTGAACCCCAGATCAAGACCTGAAGTCTTTGGATCTGATTGCATGAAGACCTGAAGCTCTTCAGAAAACTATATAATATAAACTGCGATATGAAGTTTCTCAAAGCCTATACAATTAATGAGGGCCGGAAGTTCCTCAGAAGTTAAACAATTATCGAACCTACATGCTGTGATCCATAGTCATATGGGGACCTGAAGTTCCTCAAGGGTCATGAAATGTAAATTGGAAAATTGTGACTAAAGCTCCTCAGAACTTATGCAATTACGAGGGCCAGAAGATCCTCAGAGCTATATAATCAAGTATATGAACTCAAATGTTTCTCAATCCCCAATTATAAGAGGGCCTGAAGTTCCTCCGATTATTTTTTGATGTTGGGGTTTCCTTCCTCCTTATGACTATTTTTGAATTTGGAATTCAAACCACCTTTAGAACCTGCAGTTCAAAGTTGGACAATCAATCGAAGGCAGAAGCTTCTGACTAGCATTTAGATCAGAGAACTTGGTTCTCCTATTGTCTTTTGTTAGATGAGATACAAGATTATCATGTATTATGAAGTTAACCGGACCAGAAGTTCTGTGTATTTCTTCATTTAATGGAACCAGAAGTTTCCACAGTTAACTTTATTGCATAATTTATCTATTTATTTTCCCTACAATTTTCCTATTTTGTTATGTACTTTCATTACAGTACTCATCTTTTAAATTAATTTTTTTGTTACTCATACGGACCAGCAGTCCTATACCTTGAACATATGAATTTCGAATGTAATAGTTTTGAACCAGAGGTTCAAAATTTCATAATAGAACCTGAAGTTCTAATAGTAAAGCTCAAACCCGAAGCTTTGAGTATAAAATATAAATTACTTAAAAGTGAACTTGAAGATTCACTTTAGTCACCTCGAGCCTGAAGTTTGGAGCACCAAATTTATTTGAACCCGAAGTTCAAATTACAAAATCTTGGAACTTGCAGTTCATAGAAAAAAAATTCGAACCTGAAGCTTCGATTACACATATAATTCATTCATAGTTTATTTGACTTTATGTCAACTCGAACTAGAAGTTTCGAGTAAATTTTCATATGTCGACTGATACATTCTTCTTTATGCCTGCTTAAAGCATTCCACCTTAGAATCTGAAGTTCTAATTGTGCAGACTCGAGCCATAAGTCTCGAGTGAATATATAGACAATTTATCATAGAGTTTAAACTCGATATTTCGAATAATCATTTTGGCCAGAAGTTCAAAATGCATTTGATGTTATTAATCTACATCAAACAACAATACAATAATTGAACGTCATGTTTTACCGGTATAACATGGACCAGAAGTTTCATGTATATCCTATGAGATCCACTGTTCAATTCTTGCAAATTTGATTTGTGTCATCTTCAAACTTATGTTTTGAGTGATTTTCAGGCAATACAATTTTATCCATGGTGTCCAGAAAACATTACTGAGGCTTATGCTTATGGGGCTAATAAAACGAATCATCTCAGATCTTACATATCTGATTCATGGCTCCAGAAGAGCACATATTATTGTCTCTTTGCATCCTGTGCCTCCAATATTACCAGAGATGTATAACTTCTCCCTCTCATGGATCTCATTGATAAGAAAGCCAATTGACATGGCTATACCATAAAATACCACCAGAAGTGGATCATGGCAAGAGAAAAATCAGGAGTCAATGTAATACTGTCCTAACATCCACATATGTGAGAAAATTGTAAATTGGATGTGTGTCGCCTATGGTACACTATATGGTGGATGATTATCAAGCCACTTTCGAAAGGGCAATGGTCAAATTAAATTGCATTGACTAATAAGAACATTGAGATTCATCTCACATGCTAACGTCTTTTGCTTATAATAAGCAAAGTTGAAATCACTATTGTGTTATTCCTCATATTTATTGTAACCTCGTGAGTTCCCATTGAAACTAAATGTTTCTTATTTTGATTATCTAGGAACCTGATGTTCCTTAAGAGGTTGTTATAAATTGAAAAAATTGAAACCTCAAGTTTCTTGGATCTCCAATTATATGAGGGCTTGAAGTCCATCCTCTTTATGACTACAAATTTATATGTGACAGAGAACTTGAGGTTCTCCACATTATACACTCTATTATCATAGATTGTAGTCTTCAACTCGAAATTTCGAGTCTATCATTCTGGCCAGCAGTTCAAAATGAATTTGGTCCATTGCAATTATCAATATTTCACAATTGATGTTTACTAAAAGTAAGGTAACACTCATATCAAGAGTTATAGATCTTGATTTATGGCTTCGAATGAGCTATTATCATCTTACCAAATTTGAAATATTGTTGCATTAAGTGCCTACTATATTGTTGGCGAAAACTTTTTGCCATCTCATATATACTGTGTCAATTTTCTACAATAAATTGAGGCATACAGTGTTATGAACCAGAAGTTCATTGAACCAAATACACTATTTTGGCTTGACCGGTTACGTCATCTTTGTCGACCATGTTGCATGGAATCACTTACAAGTTTCGATGACTGCTAACCTTACTCACATGCAAATTGTTTATTTACTGCATATTTGCGAGTTGTCACTTTAATGAGACAATCCCCCTGCAATGAGGGGGAGAAATATTGTTCCTGAAGAACGATATGAATTTCTGTGAGATATTTATCCACCGTCTCATTTTGATTTCGAGAAATACCTAAGTTAATGAATTGATAAAACAAAGTGACAATTATATGCTTAATGCAAAGGCATATGCATGCTTGGGTTAAAGTCCCTAAAACCAACCATATTAGCACAAACAATCTAGCCCTCATTTGATTTGTGGGATGGATGTATATCCAAGTGACATGGTTCTCCGGAAGAGAATGTCATTAAACAATATCAAAGCTCCTAATATGGCTACACATACAAAGGGTGTAAGAACGCCATTAGGAAATGATGTCTTAGTGACACAATAATAAATCAATATGGTTGATGCTAATGGACAAAATATTTTTGACCTAAAACTTGGTTTGGTTCGCCACCAACCAATGAACATCTTCACTTCAAAGAAAGTGATAGATATTTGAACACATCTTTTGCGCATGGTCATAATAAGACAGTCTTCCCGCCATTAGGGGGAGGAAAGAGTACTGTCATTTGAATAACGGCGTGAATTTGTGTGGAATGTATCCACCAGGTCTAAAGTTTTAAGCTCTCAAAAACAGAAAAGATTATACAAGCCCTTTAATGCTCATACATGAGATTATAAGTAAAAAGATCCACATTCTCTAAGTGACTCATCTATGAGAGATGATTGTCCTAGAAGTAATAATGTATGCCCCAGAAGTGGCATGGGTAACCAATATCAATAAGCTTATTACAGCTAATGCATGCATATAAGAATGTGTGGGATCTATGATTAATGATCATCGATGATAATTTATATTCGGTAGCTACCAAAAATCATTAAGGGCTGTATTGATGCTATACCACGTTTCATTATGAATGTCGACAAAGTATATTATTGGCCAAATTGGAAAGAGGCAATTCCAATGAAATTGAATACTTGAAACGTGATGAAATACTTGGACCTTTAACCCTAGAAGTTACAAAAGGGTATTTATCAAAAGTGAAGATAAATCACTATGACACAATGTCTGTTTATAGAGACATGAGATTATGAATATCTTCTCTTATATGAATGACAATTTTCTCTAAATACAGTGTTACATATAGCTGTTATATTGACGAGAGATTTATAGCACGTTGTCATCATATATTATGAAGATCTTAAAGACACATTGCCGAAAGCAAAATCTCAAAAGTAAGGTGTCATTATAAGCGTTTTGCTTATCAAATCCTTGAAGGATTGAAATAGAAGAACATGAATGGTTGAAAGAGCCTGAAGCTCACTCATGAAATCAAATAGTCTAAAGCTAGCTCATATGTACTCATTTCGTTCTAGTCAACGAGATCTAAATTGCCTTAATGAGTACTATGACGAGACTACTGTCAAATTCGAATTATGATTATAATATATGTTGCAACATATTCTAACTTTTGCAAAGTTATGAATTATTTAGAGCTCTTGAAGAGCTTATATGAGACATATCAATACACAAAGATATTGATGTGTATGGCTAGGTATGCCATGATGATTTTTCAATGTTTTAAACTATACAAAGTTAAATGTGTCAATTTCTTTATATTGTTTAGCTATTACTTTGTGTATAATTTTAAGCATATGAGATTGTTTTCTAACCTTATCATATGAGGTAAGGCTTATTGAAAATCGTCTAGCTTTGTTGGTATTGCTTAAACTTTGTAGGTATGAAAATTTGTGATGAGCCCCTATATGCAAAGCGAACATGGTCTCACTTCAGTGATAGACACATCAAACTACTATACATGGTACATTTAGCTTATCGCATACATGAATGAGGTTTGCAACAATCAGGGGGAGATTCTCATCAGGGGGAGCATCCAGAAGCATGCTACCTAGGACATATGCGCGTTGTGCTCTTTTTGTCCTTCGACCAGGGTTATTTTTGTCCCACTGGGTTTTTGTTACCTGGCAAGGTTTTTAACGAGGCAACAATAAGCGCGTCCAATACTATCATTCATTGGTGGACATCCAAGGGGGAGTGTTGTAAATATTATTATCTATGTGGATGTCCATGTAAATACTCATTAGTTATGTACTTTGATGTAAACCCTACCTCTATATAAAGGAGGCTAATGAGACTGAATGAGAACACTTCTATTCCTCCCTACTATATTCTCTCTCCATCTTTTCTCTACTTTATAACAACATTTATAATAGAATTGTGATATTTAATATGGACGAGTAATTAACTAGTACTGTAGTAGGTTGCTAAACTAGTGTTTTAATCTAGGGCTAAATACTAGTTAGTACCCTGTGATTTAGGTTCAAAATCAATTTAGTCCTTGGACTTCTAATTTCATCAAAAACACCTCTGCACTTTCATTTTGATCTAATAGGTCCAATTCGTTAATATTCTATTATGGGTTCAAGTTATAGTTGGATTATTTGTTGAAAAACTATTTATTTTTAATAGTAGGACTCACTCCTAAATTGACTATGCAGACCACCTCGACACCACATCATAAAACATATAGGTCATATATGAGCCACGTTAACAAGTTAAATAACTCAATTGTCGGAAAACTAACAAATTGGACCTATTAGATCAAAATTGAAAGTGCAGGGGTGTTTTTGATGAAATTAGAAGTTCAGGGACTGAATTGATTTTGGACCTAAACCATAGGGTAGTAATTTGTATTTAGCCCTTTAATCTATGTGTAATTATAAATGTACTGTATATTTATAATGTGAATGTGATTTACTTTTTTTTTTAATTTTTTTTTTTTATGGCTAGAACTCAATGGGAGGCTTGGCCATCACCCATTTTCACTAATAATTAGAAAATTACAACGGGGCAGGGCGGGGCACATAATACCAAAACCCCGTGAACGAAAATGAACAAGTACAATAAAAGGAATATAAAAACTACTACGATGTGGTTTGATCTAACTCGTTGAATTGCTTCCATTTAGTATCATACAATACTGTCCCCAAGTACATGAATTTTGGAAATGATTTTGGTACTTTATCACATGGGTATTGTATGTGTGTTGATCTCTTTCCACATGCAATCCATATATCGGATATTGTAGAATTACCCAATGTGGTATTTCATTGTATGAAGCATATGACATTTGAGACGAAACAAAAAGGGAATCATGTTGTAGTTCGAGCATTCAACTTTGTAGCAGATAAAAGCAAAAAGTTTTTTTTGTTGTTCAACTTGATTGCAAAATATATATATATATATATATATATATATATATATATATATATATATATATATATATATTCATATTTTCTCTATGAAAGTATGAAGTAACAAATTCATTGTCGGACAAAATTTCAGTGTGAATTTTTAAATATATTTTGTGTGTGTAGATATTTCAGAAATTAAGAATTTCGTGGAAATGTACGGAAAATTTCGGGAAACTCCTGACGGAAATAATATAACATATGAATTTCGTTTCGGTACTTCAAAATTACGGAAATTTCGGCAGTTTCGGAGAAATTTAAAACCTTGCTTTTTGTGACCTTGCCAGAGGTTGCCGGAAATCCCACCAGAGTAGCTTTTGTTGGTAACAGTAGCATTTGTTGCTGGTGATAGTAGCTTTTGTGACCTCGCCGGAGGTTGCCAGAAATCTCATTAGAGTAGTTTTTGTTGCTAGTGATAGTAACTTTTGTTGCTGGTTACAGTAGCTTTTGTGACCTTGCAGGAGGTTGCCGGAAATTGTACCAGAGTAGCTTTTGTTGCTAGCGACAGTAGCTTTTGATGTTAGTGACAGTAGCTTTTGTGGTCGCAGGAGTTCACCGGAGGTCGACTGGAGACCCGCCGGAATTGGCCGGAGAGGAGAGAGAGTGATTGTTGATTTTTTACTCTAGTGGCATTTATGTAAATATGTTGGTTTTTTAATCTAAAATTAAATATCCTTTCTAATCTAGTGGCTTATGAGGGAAAAAAATAGTTGGTGACCTTAAGGCTAAAAAAACATTCAAATATGCACTTATAAGTAATTAACTGTATATATACATATAGGGTCCGGATCATGAGACATTTTATTTTACACTTCTTTTTAGCCATTAAATTAAATTTAAGTGCTTTCAATGGTCTTGATTCATTATAAGAATGATTTAGCAAATGACATGGGAAAAAAATGTATATATTCCACAGAAAAATTAGATAAACTTTAATTAAATCAATTTTATAAGGAAAATCAAAAATCAAAAATAGAAGATGATCGTCTTCTTCTTCTAGAAAATATGAGAGGTCTTGCCAATCTTCTTTTAGCACCATCTGTTTGGACCCAAAATGAACATTTTGGCCTGACAAGGCATGTGTTGGAGAAATTGAGCCAATGTCAGTGGCTCAAGCTATATATTGTCGACAAGCTCGAAATATATATTTAGAGGCTAAATAAAGCCTACTATGGAAGCATGGAAGCATGAAAAGTTAACTTTAGCACATTTTCCTACTTCGGCTAGGAGAAACCGAGCTAAACAAGGAAGGAGGGGCGGCAGACTAACCAAATGAAATTGAAATGAGCTAAAACATTCTAGATTAAATCTAGAAATCCCAAGGATCATTTCTTATGAAGAGTGCCAGAGCTAGTTTTGAGTGGAAGGCCTTCAAACAATCAGTCCAATTTTCTACAGAAGCAAAACTGAAAAACTGGACCTGTAAGAGGTCCAGCAGCATTTCCAGCCCAACCGCATGGAATAAAGCTCTGAAAATTTTTCAGGATGATCTACACTCATAGTGGAGCATTTTTTATGAAGAAGTCGAAGGCTCATTCTGAAGTCTTGTTGGAGAAATAATTGAAGGAATAAAGGGGCAGAAACTGACCTAAAACCAGCTCAATATTCACATGTTCATGTTTCCTACCCACATGAAGAAAGCTAGATGCTTTTCTTTTTTTCCTTGAATATATTTTTCTACTACAATCTCTTTAATAGATCATCATCACTTCCATGTTTCTGCACCTTCATGCTTTGCTTTCATTTCATCATTTCTCTATCTTTTCCATATTTTACAAATCACTTTCATACTCCACTTTCATTATTTTTCTTCCACTCATCATTTCACTCTTCTTTTTCTTCCCTATATAAACACCTTCTCCTCTCATTCTAAAACACACATTCACAACATCAAAACATCTCTAAGATGATCTAAGTTCTCTCTAGAGCAACTTCTCTAAGAGCAACTCCTCTCCTTCTCTTTCTCTTACCGGTGATCACACTCCTAGTCCTAGTCTTCTCAGAAGCCGACTTTCAGTGCCACCAAATCCTCTGTCAACGTACTTCGGTCCTAGTCTCCTCGAGAGCCGATTGTAGTACCACGACCAAACACCAACACCAAGACACATTCACAACATCAAAACATCTCTAAGATGATCTAAGTTCTCTCTAGATCGAGCAACCTCTCTAAGAGCAACTCCTCTCCTTCTCTTTCTCTTACCGGTGATCACACTCCTAGTCCTAGTCTTCTCAGAAGCCGACTTTCAGTGCCACCAAACCCTCTGCCAACGTACTTCGGTTCTAGTCTCCTCGGGAGCCGACGGTAATGCCGCAACCACAACGGTTACAGAACCAGCCAAGCAAGGGTAACGCCCTAGCAACCCAGCCAAGCTAAAGTCACGCTTTAGCAAGTTCTCCTCACTTCCCAGTGGTTCTCGCTCTGCTCGATCTACAACATCGAGTATCGATTGTGATTTTCAAGAAGCTCAGCAAAAGTCCTCGCCACGAGGCACAAAGAATCCCGCGACGAGGTTGGTGCTCTCCTCGTCTACAATCGCTCGACAGAAGTCAGGTCAAGGGACACCCCCGACGACCGCACCCGACCGTGCTGGCACGCCCGCGCAAGAAAAGAGACTGTTGACCAGCTGCAACAAAATTGGAGCCAAACATTTTGGCACGCCCAGTGGGACTACATCAGAAGTTTTTCTCTTGAAAGCACATTCAACCACCGGGCTTCAAAACAAACATTTTGGCACGCCCAGTGGGACTACATCAGAAGTTTTTCTCTTGAAAGCACATTCAACCACCGGGCTTCAAAACAAACATTTTGGCACGCCCAGTGGGACTGCATTAGAAGTTTTTCTCTTGAAGCACATTCAACCACCGGGCTTCAAAACAAACATTCTGGCACGCCCGGTGGGACTACACTAGAGTCTTTTTGCATTTGTTCGCCATCATTGAGATGCTAGGGGAAAATCTTTACCAAAATAAATTCCTAAAGTAAATAGATGGTCAATGTTGCCACCACTGGCGATACTGCCATTAATGATGAGTTTATGCCTATTCCCATCCCAGAGGGGGCAAGCATTGAGGAACAGCTGGCGATCATCATGGCCAACATCGAGAGGCATAAAGAAAAGCGAGCCAGGGACATGGCCAGTTTGATCGCAAAAACAAAGCAGAGGTTTCGCGATTGGGACGGACAAATTGAGCAGAACGCTCGAGAAGCTAGAGAACAATTCCATAAGCCTTTCTTGAGCAGTGACAAACAGACCACTCAACATGTCGCGAACATCACTGTAATACCCCGAAAAAAAAAAAATCCAAATTAATTTCCGTGGATTTTTAGAAATGATTTCCCGATAGTGGGAGCGAGTACGAGGCTCGGAGAAGTTGTGGAATTAGTTCGAACGATTAATTTTCGAAAACGAACGTTATTTAGGGGGTCTCAAAAAGTGACTTTTTATACATTGGGAATTTGGGAAAACTTCCTTCATGAAAGTTGTAGTGCTCGTCGATACGAGTTCGTGGACATGTTGAACGTAATATTCGGAGTTCGTACGGATTTATTACGAATAATTGAAAAGTCGGGAAATTTTCTATAAATATAGAAAATTCTGAAATTTTCTATAAATATAGAAAATTCTGAAATTTTTCTTAAATCTCAAAATTTTCCTTTTTCCTATTTTTTTTCCCCGGCCTCTCTCTTCTCTCTCCTCTCGGGCGTTTTTCTCTTCTTTCTGGGCTTCCTTCCTCCACCAGCAGCGCCACCGTCCGACCACGCCAAGCCGCCCCCAAGGGCTCCCCAGCCTCGCCTCGACCTCACCTAGCTGCTGGACGTGATATTTTCCACCGGGACGGCCTCAAATTCGGCAGGTCGGAGCCGTAGACTTTGAAACAAAAACGGTCAACGCCGGTTTTTCTCCTAGCTCCGGCCACCAAAACTCACGATCCTTAGCTCCCTGAACTCGCCTCAACCTTCTGATCATCATCCCAGAAGGATCGCACCTGGAGTGACCGTATTCACGTTCGTCGGAGCCCGACCGGTTTTTGATCGAAAATCAACTCTTCGATCGATATATCTCGAGTTACAGATCACCTTTTCCTGTGATTCTTGAACCTGTGAGTTCACCTTGAAGTTCTGAACAACTCTCCAGAAGGAATCGAGGCCGGAGGTTGAAGTTTTTACGTCGAATTCAAGCCTCACCGGTTTCTGCAAATTTTCCGGCCACCGTGACTATTTTGGTAATTTTCGACCTCTTCCCGTTATTTTCTGATCTTGAGCTAGTTATGAAAATCGATCACCCTTTCATTTTGAACCAGTTTGTAGTTGATCACTTTGCCATCGGAGGTGGTTGACCCGGAGTTGACCGCCGCGTTGACCGCCCACTGACCGCCGCTTGTGGCGGCGTATTCGACCATATTTCGAGTTTTTATTATCTAGGTGATGATCTACGCATCCTTACGAGCGTTTTGATATATTACAAGGTCATTTTAGAAAACGTTGATAAATAGTGGATTTACGTTTTGACGTTACTATTTAACGTTTTTACGTTTTATCTTCGGTTTACGATCCGCTAAGATCCGACCGTCAGATTTACTTCAAATTTGAATATGTTGATCGTATGACTGTCCCGATGACTTTGTGTGGTCACGGGCGAGGATCCGACCGTTGGATCATCATATAAATTTGATCTGACCGTTGGATCATCATTAAATTAGAATCCGACCGTTGGATCTTCGTGATAATTTCGGAGGATGATCCTAAGGGCGATCCGTGAGGATCTGACCGTTGGATCATCATATAAATTCGATCTGACCGTTGGATCATCATCAAATTAGAATCCGACCGTTGGATTTCCGTATATGTGTGGTTTATGAATGATTGCTAAGTTAAGATCGTATCTGACTAGATGATTGACGGTTTGAGTTGGTGGACGATTGTGGATCGTATTTTGAGCTGAATTGAAGACGTAGCGGGATTATCGAGGTGAGTAAACCTCACATGGTTCATATTACGAACCAAATATAATTAATTGATTTTTTTGTCGTAATTGTGTGGAAATTGTTTATGAAATAAAGATTTGTTTTGAAATAATATGAACTTGATCAACTACGGTTCATAGGGCTGCGGCTCACAGGTAAGAAAATAAATTTAAGTATAAAATGAATTTATTGCTTTAATGCGTGCGAACTATAGTTGGTATTAATAGGCATTCATGTGCGAATGTCTATGTATATATATTATTTACGTGAAATAATATGTATTGTTGGAGTTGTGTTGAGTTTATTGTTGAGAAACAATATATTGTGAGAGGTATTGAGTTTATTGTTGAGAAACAATATATTGTGAGGGGTATTGAGTTTATTGTTGAGAAACAATATATTGTGAGGGGTATTGAGTTTATTGTTGAGAAACAATATATTGAGAGAGATGTTGAGTTTTATTGTTGAGGAACAATAAATTGTTATGATCTGTGGAGATCAATAGGTCATGGGGTGACCATGGCATACTATCAGCGACCCACGCTCTCGCGCCGGGTAGGTGGAACTGAATAGTATTAAATCGTGAACCACGCTCTCGCGCCGGGTAGGTGGAAACGATCAGTTAGAGCTCTAGTCTGTCTGCCAATTGTTGAGTGGTGTTGTGAGGGAAATGTTGAGGTTACTTGAGACTGTGAGTGGTCATGGATGAGTGATGTTGAGGTTACTTGAGACTGTGAGTGGTCATGTATGAGTGATGTTGAGGTTACTTGAGACTGTGAGGGGTCTTATGTGAGAAGTGTTGAGGATACTTGAGTCTTTTAAGAATGAGTTCTTAAAAGAGAGCCTCAAGAGTATCCTTCCTTTTATGGTGATTGTGTTGAGTTATATTAATTGTAAAGAAATAAATCAACAATTCTTTCTTGTTTACTCATACTGGCTGTAAAAAGCTTACCGGGTTTTGTGTTGTTGCAACTCCCGGTACACTATTCAAATTGTGTAGCGGGTAATCCTACAGGACAGGAGAACCAGGACGGTGATCGTGCGGTTAGAGCAATTGTTAGAGTTTTACAGCAATTGTACGTTGTGAGGTGTGTTATGCTCATTTGAGCTTTACAATATTGCTTGTGAGAGTGAATTGTAATAATGAACTCGAAGTTTCGAGATTTGGATTTTGTAATTGTAATTATTCATGTTTCGGATTTGAATTTATTATTCAAAATTCGGGGCGTGACAATCACATCTGAGTTCACAACCTTACTCGAGGAAGGTTCCAGCTTGGCTAATTCGCAGCAAGGCGAATTGGAACGTCAAAAACCTGCTCGCGAAGAGGTCATTTCTGAGACTAACTTGCCTATAGGTGGCAATCAACCTAAGGGTCTCACTGGTGAGTCACAGCCTTACACAGAGGTTGTGCATGGAGAAGACGGTCCACAAGAATGTTTTTCTGACAATGAAATTGTCTCGGAACAAATATCTGATTACTCCACTGATCAAGCCAAATACGTGGCTACTGATCAGATGCATGGGGGGCAAGATATGACCCATGATCATCCCTTTGATCAAGAGAAGTTGGCAACAGTTGGCGACAAAGCCGATCTTGGGACACCGTCATCTCCCAAATTGCAATTAAAGATCATGCCTCGTCAACCAACAAAGATACTTCGGGGGCAAGATTACCCCTCTCACGAGCCAAATTCCTCCAAATTCTTCAACGAGAAGTATCTTTGTTCTTTTCCTACAAGCTCTCACAGGAGGGATTTTTACCCTACAAATTTTGATACATCGGAGCTTGGAATGAAGCATAGATGGCCTCCCCCGTGGTCTTCTAGAGGTTAGCCAAACATGGTGATGCTAGCTTCTTTCTTTCTTTGCTTTTAATTTTCTGTTAATTTTTTCGTTTCTAGTTTTCTTTTTGTTAAAAAAAAATAAAATAAAAATAATAATAATAATAATAATAATAATAATAATAATAATAATAATAATAATAATAATAATAATTGAATTTGGTAAGGGGTTGTGAATCATAACGGAATAGGTGAAGTCTCTTTTGTTAATATTGACCTAAACTCCTTATTGGTGCCTAGTTCAGGTCCCTTAAGGTTAAGGGCGGCTTTTATTAACACTTGTTGAACTGTCTTCACACTTATGACATTTCTCATCTTAGTAAGTATAGCCTATGTGAAATGGTGTCTAGAAGGGGGACAACGTTCATGACAGGTTCTTGAATCCAGAAGTGCGTGCAAATGGGCCTAAACCACTATGTGGGAGTAGCTCATGCCAAAATAGATTCTGCCTCTCTTGTTTGCCCTCCCCCACCTGGCCATTTCAGTAAGGTTGCCCAAAGGATTTGAAAGAAAATTTGTGTCTAGGCGACTATACTTGGGCCGCATGTCTAAACCTTGATTCACATTGTCTTATTGAATTCAGCTACTTATCAAAAAAAAAAAAAAAAAAAAAATTAGTGCGATCCAAAAATTACTGAGGAGTCAAAACACTGAGGGATTAATTTATTAGCCAGTCTCTTCGCATAAGCCTTCGTGGGCAATTCTAGTGTTCCTACACTCGCGAAGCCCATTCATGAAGGCCTGTTTTTGAGGCCCATAATCATTTCTTCACCATGCCTAGCAACACTAGGGGAGTAGGGGGGCAACACTATACAATACTAAACCCATTTAGCCTAAAGTTAAAAAAAAAAAAAAAAAATTATTAAAAAAAAAAAAAAAGGCAAATTTCGTTAACTTTGTTTTAGGTTTTATATTCATATTTCAGTTTTTGTTTATCTTTGTTCTTTATTTCGTTGGTTGTTTGTTTATTATTAGAGTCAAAATGAATTTTGGGTAAATATCTTCTTCATCATAGGGCGCATCCAATGGGATGTGAGGTCTAGTTTGGATACGAGAAGTGCTGACAAAGGGTCTCATCCCCTGTCAATCAAGTGAGCTGAGCTCCGCCAAAATCGTTCCTCTCTTCACCTGGTCATGTTCCAAAGGAGTTACCGAAAGGAGAAGAGAAATATCCCTAAGTCCAAAACGTTTTTTCTTGTATGTTGCATCACTTTATGTGTTGTTCTTGTTTTTTTTTTGAGTCTTAGGATGCCCTTTCAACTGTCTGTGATGAGTTTATATCTCCAAAATTATGGCTAAAATAAAAAAATAATAAAAAATAAAATAAAAAAGTCATAAATACAACTCTTAGGGGGCAATTCTAAGTGTTCCTACACTCGCGAAGCTACTAAGCCGAGTCAGCGGCTCCGGAAACTTTTTCCAGCTTTGCCCTCGCAGGAAAGGCTGAGCTCAAGGGAAATGTAAGAGCCACCACCGTGACCGCCACCTCCATCAGAAGTAGTCTTCATGTTGCCAAAGATGTCCTCACCATGCATGGGGAACAGAGGAAGGGTTTCAATCTCCATGTTCATAGATCCATAACCACCATAGTTCCCCATCTGCCCGTTAAAAGCAATCACACCAGCTGAAGAAGTAGAAGCAGATGCAGAAGATCCGAAGTTAATATACTGATCCTCAGGTTTCCAATTGGTACTACCATTACCAACAAGCCTTGATCTTTGCATGGGCACATGAACATCCGAAGTAGACCTCTTCTTCTGCTTCTCCCGAGCCCTTTGGTTCACGAACCAAAAATAGACGTTCTTGAACTCGATCTTGCCGTACCATTTCAGCTGGAGACAGATCCTTTGAACCTGCTCTATAGTTGGGGACCTAACTTCCTTATTGTAGAAAAGCTCCTTGAGGATTCTTATCTGATCTGTAGTGGGAGTCCACCTGCTCCGCCTACAAAGCATGTTAGCACTACTCCCGGCTGCTTTGTTACTTCCTCCATCCTCGGTTGGTTGCTGGGTTTGTGGTTCCATTGGTGAAGGATTGAGAGAATGCGAGAATTGAAGAATGGTGGTGACAAGTAATTAAGAAAAATTGCTGTTAGAAATATTGGAGTTGATGAAACCTTTTTGGGATTGGAGATTGTGGAGGAAGATATAGGCATGCAAATATCCACCATTGGATGGACGATCGAAGAGAAGAGTCAAACTGAGTGTCAGTAAAGAGTGATTAGTGCCTTTAATCTCGGAAAAGAATGGATTAATAGCATGTGGGGAAACCGAACGGTTTTCGAGGAGGTAACTGTTCTTTTCACGAGATTATTTTTCACGACTGTTGTTTTTCAACGAGTGATTAGTGCCTTAAATCTTGGAAAAGAAGGAGTTATTGGCGCTAAGAGTTTTGAGTTGGGAGCCAGCAAGTGGATCCAAAAGATACATATTTTCTCAAAACCCTCGCCGCGAGGCTCTTTTTGATGCGGAGCATATTTTAAAAGTTCATATTATTTTCAATATAGAACTATGGGGGCCTATATTTGGGGCCTTGCGAGACACAATTATTGGCTTCTCACGGATATTTGGATATCAGGATAAGAAAATATTATTGTATTCATAAAGTGGCTTTGCGGCCAAAAGCAGTACATTCATTACAAAGCCAAAAGTGGCTAGAATACAAAACAGGAATCTTCGGATATCTTCTAAATCTTTTCTCAAGTGGAAGCAGCTATGGAATCCAACGTCGGGTTGAGCCGCGCCATTATTTCAAGGAGGGGCAGACTTCAGGGAAGGAAAAAGAGGAGTAACGGAGCCCGTGCACCCCTTTACATGGAAGCGGCAGAGGAATACAACATAGGCTTGGCCAACGCCATTATCCATGAGAAAGGGAGACTCCAGTGAAAGAAAATGGAGACTCCAAGCCCCCTCAATTGGAAGCAGCTATGGAATCCAACGTCGGGTTGAGCCGCGCCATTATCTCCAGGAGGGGCAGAGAGTGAAGGAACCGAATATCAGCTTGAGTCTCTGCACCCCCTCTAGCCATGGTAACCACCATTAGTTGGACGTGAAGTATAGGAACAGCCATTCTGTTGCTTGAACCCATTCCTTCAAAGAGTCCATCCCTTCTCATCCCTCCAAGATTCTATCAAGAAGAGAAAGGGGGAGAAGGAGGTGAGAACCAAAGCCCCTTCCATCTGGAGGGCACAACACGGGCCGGGTCCAGAAGGAAGGAAACAGAGGAGGAAAGACGAACCTCAGAGTGGCCGTCCTCCCTTTCTCCGTTTCGCTCCGCGTGTAGGATTATGACAAAGATGATCTCGCATGATCGTGGATCCCACACTCGGAGCCCCCTCGCGTTTCTAAACCAATCTGAAGCCTGGCATTTTTGTTGCAGAATTCCAGAAGGACGAAACAAGAGGTTGCCTAAGATTACGCCATGAGGCCTAACCCAGGCTTAAGATTACGCCATAAAGCCTAAAATTTAGAGGCTAAAGGTCATTTCATGAGGGGAAGATTTGTGAAGAATGAGAAAAAGAAGCAAGGACTGAAAGGCCATTTCTTGAATATTTCAGAAAAGTTGTTGTGAGTATTCCCTTCCCGAAATACAACTATTTATAGGGACTTCAGGCAAATCCCCACCCTTGGATGAAGCTCAATTTCAAAATGAGCATTTAAAAAAAAAAATCGAGATTAGTGATTCCAAATCTCGGGAAAAAAGGGACTAATAGCATGTGAGGAGACCAAACGGTTTTCGAGGAAGTAACTGTTCTATTCACGAGATTATTTTTCACGACCGTTGTTTTTCAACGAGTGGCTAATGCCTTAAATCTCGGAAAAGAAAGGAATAATAGCATGTGAGGAGACCGAACGGTTTTCGAGGGGGCCTACAGAGATTGGCCCGCAAAGCTCAATTTCAAGCAAATTTCCTCCACGCGGAGGTCCGCCACAATGGCACCAGCTTCGGCCTGAGTGGCCCGTTCTTCGACACGGGCCAAGTTGCGGCCCATTTCTTCAGAAGTAGCCAAAGGTTTATCAAGTTGGGCTTCTTCTGCAGCAATCGCATTCTCAACAGAGAGCCAGCAAACAAGGCAGATACTTGCTGCTATACACATGGCGAAACTACCACCAAGGAAGAGAAGGATCCTCATTCGCGATCAAAAGCAGTCTCCTTCGCATGGGGGGCACGCTAAAGTTCTGATCTCCTACAACCTGCCCAAGTTTCGCCAGATCCATGGGGGGCAATAAAGTTGGCAAAGGAAGTGTCAGTTCATGACAAAGGCAATTCAGTAGTGGCATTCAAGCTTTATGGCCTATTTAGAGGCCTATATGGAAACAGTCAAGCCAATACAAGTGGCTTTGGAGCAACAAAATTATAAGAGTAGTGTTGATTCAAGACCTCTTTAGTCAAGACGAGGATCTTTGACTTCGAGGTCTGGGGGGCAATGTTTGGACCGAAAATGAACATTTTGGCCTGACAAGGCATGTGTTGGAGAAATTGAGCCAATGTCAGTGGCTCAAGCTATATATTGTCGACAAGCTCGAAATATATATTTAGAGGCTAAATAAAGCCTACTATGGAAGCATGGAAGCATGAAAAGTTAACTTTAGCACATTTTCCTACTTCGGCTAGGAGAAACCGAGCTAAACAAGGAAGGAGGGGCGGAAGACTAACCAAATGAAATTTAAATGAGCTAAAACTTTCTAGATTAAATCTAGAAATCCCAAGGATCATTTCTTATGAAGAGTGCCAGAGCTAGTTTTGAGTGGAAGACCTTCAAACAATCAGTTCAATTTTCTACAGAAGCAAAACTGGAAAACTGGACCTGTAAGAGGTCCAGCAGCATTTCCAGCCCAACCGCACGGAATAAAGCTCTGAAAATTTGTCAGGATGATCTACACTCATAGTGGAGCATTTTTTATGAAGAAGTCGAAGGCTCATTCTGAAGTCTTGTTGGAGAAATAATTGAAGGAATAAAGGGGCAGAAACTGACCTAAAACCAGCTCAATATTCACATGTTCATGTTTCCTACCCACATGAAGAAAGCTAGATGCTTTTCTTTTTTTCCTTGGATATATTTTTCTACTACAATCTCTTTAATAGATCATCATCACTTCCATGTTTCTGCACCTTCATGGTTTGCTTTCATTTCATCATTTCTCTATCTTTTCCATATTTTACAAATCACTTTCATACTCCACTTTCATTATTTTTCTTCCACTCATCATTTCACTCTTCTTTTTCTTCCCTATATAAACACCTTCTCCTCTCATTCTAAAACACACATTCACAACATCAAAACATCTCTAAGATGATCTAAGTTCTCTCTAGAGCAAGTTCTCTAAGAGCAACTCCTCTCCTTCTCTTTCTCTTACCGGTGATCACACTCCTAGTCCTAGTCTTCTCAGAAGCCGACTTTCAGTGCCACCAAACCCTCTGTCAACGTACTTCGGTCCTAGTCTCCTCGAGAGCCGATTGTAGTACCACGACCAAACACCAACACCAAGACACATTCACAACATCAAAACATCTCTAAGATGATCTAAGTTCTCTCTAGATCGAGCAACCTCTCTAAGAGCAACTCCTCTCCTTCTCTTTCTCTTACCGGTGATCACACTCCTAGTCCTAGTCTTCTCAGAAGCCGACTTTCAGTGCCACCAAACCCTCTGCCAACGTACTTCGGTTCTAGTCTCCTCGGGAGCCGACGGTAATGCCGCAACCACAACGGTTACAGAACCAGCCAAGCAAGGGTAACGCCCTAGCAACCCAGCCAAGCTAAAGTCACGCTTTAGCAAGTTCTCCTCACTTCCCAGTGGTTCTCGCTCTGCTCGATCTACAACATCGAGTATCGATTGTGATTTTCAAGAAGCTCAGCAAAAGTCCTCGCCACGAGGCACAAAGAATCCCGCGACGAGGTTGGTGCTCTCCTAGTCTACAATCGCTCGACAGAAGTCAGGTCAAGGGACACCCCCGACGACCGCACCCGACGGTGCTGGCACGCCCGCGCAAGAAAAGATACTGTTGACCAGCTGCAACAAAATTGGAGCCAAACACCATCTTCTCCTTTTCCTTGACTTGAAAAATTGATTTTTCTTTTCAATTCTCCCTTATTGATTTCATTTCATTTAGGTTTTACACGATTTGCTACAAAAAGCTTCTCACCCAAATCATTCTGCCTTACTGCAGTTTGTGTTGTAAAAATTCATCCTCCCCTAGTCCCCTTCTTTTCTTCCATCAAGTTAGTATTAGTAATTGTACTACAAGTTTTTATATCTCTCTTTTCCTCTGGTCTTCAATCATTTTTATTAATTATTACCCCTCTTGTTTCTTCTAGGCCAAAATCACAGCCTATCATTCAATCTAGGTCTAGATGAAGAACTAGGGTTTTTTTGTTCTTTTTTTCCCTCAATTTGTGCAATTCTGGATTCTGCGATCGAAATATGTTTAACAAATACAATAATTATTGTAATTGCAATCAACATGGAGAATATACAGTTGGAGGAAGAGTGAGGCTATGCCTCTTTTTTCTTTTTGCGGGGAGAAGAAGAAGATGACATTCATCTTCTAATTTTGATTTGCTTTTCTTTATAAAGTTATTTTAATTTAAGTTTTTATTTTATTTTCTTTTAGAAATATATATTGTTTCCACGTCATTTGCCACATCATACATGAAATTAATCAAGATCATTGAAAGTATTTAAATCTAATGGCTAAAAAGAAGTGTATAAATATGTGTAAAATAAAGTGTCTCAGGAACCGGACCCCATATATATATATATGAATATGTGCAAATCTGTATGATCCTATATAGGATTTCCTGATTATTAATTATGGCCTAGGTACTTTCACAATCCCATTAATGTTTTTGATGCATAAAACCGTGTCTTTCAGAACCTTATGATGTACTATGGGATTAGAGGGGCTATCTTAGCCGGGTTCAACTTTTTCTGATTTAGTGCTAATAATATATGAACACCAAATCACGAAGGGTACTTTCACCAGGAAACATACATATCAAGAGAATACAAATTTGACAGGTATGGGAAAAAATCTGACAATTCATTCAATGATCTCCATAAACAATTGCTTTCTCAAAAGGCTATATGACCTGTTAGATAAAACTAATGGGGAAAATTCTACAATGTGTTAACGTATGACATGCATACAATTGCCTTAAAAGTGGTAAAATGAGTCATCAAAATTGTAATATTAGTCCTTAAAGTGGTAACATGAGTCCTTAAAGTGGTAAATTTTCTTACTTACCACATGAGTCCTCAAAATAGTAATATTAGTCCTCAAAGTGGTAACATAGTCCTTAAAGTGGTAAATTTTCTTAGTTTACCATATGAGTCCTCAAAATAGTAATATTAGTCCTCAAAGTGGTAACATGAGTCCCTAAAGTGGTAAAAATAGTTGATGTATGAGAAATGTTAACATACCATAGCTTTACCCAAAACTAATAAGAAAATAAAATTCTGCTATCTGGTCAAGGGAAAATTCTAGTGTATGTTAATGTATGCGATACATTAACTTTTTTGAATATTTTAGACCGTCGGATATAATTAAACTGAGAATATATCTAACGGTTCAGAAAATTCAATAATGGTAACCTGCTTACCCGTTAGCCTGTATAAACATTTTTTTTTTTATGCAAAATTCTAAATTACACATCAACCATAAAATTTGAAACTTTCTCAGAAAACCCTAAATTGAAAGGGCAGGTAAGAAGTCGTTCAATTTCTTCTGGTACAAATTTTCCTTTTGCTCTGATAAAACCCTAAGTTGAAAAGGAGAAGACTAGAGGAATGAAGAAGTGCGTTGAAGAAGGATCGGTCTCCCAATACTCGTAAGTTTTCTGGTACCATATTTGTTTTTACTTCCTGCAGCATGATTAGTTAATTATAATTCTACGACCACATTCTCCGGTCCAATCTCCACCACAACGCCTCCTTAGCCTCCATTGTCATCTCTCTCTACGCCTCTCTCTCTCCCCTCTTCCCCTCGCTACACCCACCATGTCTTCACCTCTTTCCTGAACCCAAATCTCTCTCTCTCTTCAACCATGCTGTATTTGATTCTTCAATATTACAAGTTTGAGAACCATTTGACCGATGAGACAACGAATTATTGTAGAAGTAGCAAGGTTCTAAAAAACGCTAGGCGCTAGTCGGGCGGTGATCCGGGGACTAGCGCCTAGGGGCCTAGGCGGTTTTTAATTTTTAATTTTAATATTATTTTTATGACATAATTATATAAATAAAAATATTTAAAGTTCACAATTAATTGAGAATAAATAGAGAAAAAATGTTTTAAAATTTAGCAATCATACTCATTAGCCAAAAGAAACAATCATACTTATTAATTAAAAATAAATCGGGTAGGTATGAATCTAACAATCTATTAGTCAACCACCTCCCAGACCCAATATTAATTCCCGGACCCAATATTCATAAAGCCCAAAGATTAAGCTCTATCTTATCTCTTTGACCAAAAAAACAAAAAACGCTCTATCTTATCTCATCTGTTAGTTGTACAGGAGAGAAGAAGAGACTTTCAAATTCGAAGTCATTTATTGCAGCAGCAGCAGCGTCGTATCATCATCATCATCACAATCATGGCACTCATATCCCGCATCACCTTACTCTCTTTCTTTTCTTCTCTCCCATTCTCGCCCACTCTGATCTCAAAGACCCAGATGTTATAGTCGAAGACTCCTCACTCCCCGTGACCACCAACCATCCATCACCACGATTGCCACCTCCCAACCCAATCCGGTCTCAAATCCCAGAGAAATCGAGGAGAGGGATGGACTTATGTGCGGCCGTATAGCCTTCGAAGAGAGGAAAAGCGGCGGTGGAAGAAAGATGCGAGGTTGAATATAGTTCAGATCCTAGCGCCCAGCCCGCCTAGGTGGACGCCTAGCAGCCCGACGCCTAAGGCAAACGATTAGGGAAAAATCCGAACGGCACCTCCACGCCTAGCGCCTAGGCCGATTTTTAGAACATTGAGAAGTAGTAATCAAGCTCTTATTTGTGGTCATTTTTTTATATTACAAGTCTGAGAACCATTTTACTAATGTGACAACGAATTGCTATCAGAGTGGTAAAACTTTATGCATATATTGTAAATGAGGCGCGAGTCCTTAATTGTGTATTAAAGTTCTCTATTTTGTAACTATTACTGTTCTTGTGTAAATCTCATCATCCATGAGATAATTACTCGTTTGATAATGCATTTTACTATAAATTACAACAATTGAGGTATAAAGTGGTAATTATCGTTGTTTTTATGATAATTACTTCAAATATGATTTCATTTACAAAAAAAAAATGATCACTTTACCAATGCTACAACAAATGTTTTGTTTATATGGTAAATAATCATATTAGACCTAAAACTTTTCAAGTCCTTATTCTTGTAATCTAGTTGTTCTTTTTGTAACTAGAGTCCTTTCTTTTGTAAATTATATCATCGATGAGACATTTTACAACAAACGACCACATTGGATGTATTTAGTGATAATTATAGTTGTAATCAAAGTAATTACTATATTTACGATCTTCATTACAAGTTTTTGAACGGATTAATTTCAGTTTACCCCTCCTGAGGTTTGGGGGTGTCATCATTTCACCCCCCGACTCTCAATTTCACTTTTTTACCCCCCTAAGCTTTCCAATTTTTGTCTTCCGTGCCCAATCTCTAATGCTCCGTCCAAATTGGACGTTAAATCCGACCATTGAGGGCTAAAATGGTCATTTCAAGACAAAAAAAAAAACCAAAAAAAAGAAAAGAAAAAAACTCCCTCTCTCTCTTCTCTTCTGCAACTCCCTCTCTTCTCTTCTACTGTTCTACATACCTCCTCGCCCAACTCCGCCAGCTTGTCCTTGATCTGCAAAATCATAAATCGTGGTTATCTATGTCAAATTATTCTTCTAACTAAATCCCAATTATGTGGGAATCTGGATACCAAACATCAAACACCATTCATCAACCGATTCAACCCATTCCCAATTATCAACAATTCAAGTATTCAACATCAACCCATTCCCAATTATCGACATCAACCCATTACCCATTCCCAATTATCAACATCAAGTCATCATTCATCAACCCATTCGGCCATTCCCAATTCCCAATTACGACCTCACCCTAAACACCAAACATCATGAAATCACGATTCAAACATCATCAGCAAGACATCAATTCAGCATGGGTATTGGGTAGACGGTGTTTACCTAAGAATATGAGATTCAGGGATTGAAGATTTGAAGCCTTTAAGAGTTCAAGGAGCAAGGTGGCTCGGTGGCTGGAGCCTGGAACTCTGGAAGGTGGAATCAAAATCGATCTGAACTCGGGGAGAATTCCAAAATGGCCAGAATAACCCAGAAACGAAAATCAACAAAAATCGATCAATTCCAAAAACTAATTACACAGGAAAGTAGAGCACGACGAGAGGATCAAATTCGGTACCTCATACAACCCCGACGATCACCGGAAACTGCAGAAGCTTCGCTTGAAAATTCGAAGCTTTCGGGCTTCGATTTTTTTTTCCACGATCAATAATTTGCCAAACCCGTACCATAGGGACGTCGGGGACGACGGGACGGCGAAGTTTCTGAACGGAAGTGGAGCACAAAGATCCGGCGAAGTTTAAATTGCAGATCTGGATATATAGAGGGTTAAGCCTTCGATCTATAGATCGTGAGCTTTATAAGCCTCATATGTATGAAAAAAATGAAGAAGATGAGTCATGCAAAATGATTAGGAGGAGAATGATTGAAGGAAATACGAAGAAGAAGTGAGAGAGAAACGAAGAAGATGGGAAAACAGTAGAAGTAGTTCCTTCGGTTAACATTACTGATGGAGAAAGTCATTGACTTCTTTTTGACTTGTATTGTATAGAAGACAATAAATTTAACTTTTGTATATAGTATAACAAGGAGAGCTTGTGGCCTAGTGGTTTGAGGTCTGACTCTCCACCTAGAGGTGAGAGCTTCGAGTCTCGCCTCTTGCACAATTTAAATCATTTTGCATAATGGTTTAGTGGGATATATACGTATATCAGTTGGTATATGTATATTTCGGTGATATGCAGAAGTGTGTACAGTAGCCGAGCCGAAATACCAGCTTGAAATGACCATTTTAGCCCTCAATGGTCGGATTTAATATCCAATTTAGACGGAGCATCAGAGATTGGGCACGGAAGACAAAAATTGGAAAGCTTAGGGGTAAAAAAGTGAAATTGAGAGTCGGGGGGGGGGGGGGGTGAAATGATGACACCCCCAAACTTCAGGGGGGTAAACTGAAATTAATCATTTTTGAACGATTTACGTATAAAACAATAAATGAGTACTTAGTATGGTAATTTTTTTTTAAGTACACATGTCAAATTATAAGTGGATAACCTGTTGACCTGTACAACAGGTTTCACCAACTAATTTAATTTAATATATATTTATTAAAAAGTTGATGTATGACAAACATCAACACACCTTTTTTGAACCAAACCCAAATCCAGGTGCTGATAGATATATTCATCTAAAGCCAGAATAGGCCGTTACATATCCTTCCGCTGTCATGTACAGACAGACAATAAGATAGTGGTAGTACCCACAGTGATACATAGAAATAGACTCACTCATTAGACATGTCATGAACGTAGACATAGCGGAGATCCTCATTTGGTACTACTCCAGAGGCGCTAGAGATACATAGAGTGCACATAAGGTGCATTAGCTTCCTAAAAGGAACTTTATTGTAAAAGACTAAGCTAATACATAATTAATGGACTAGGGCCAAAGCCCTAGCCAAAAACTCAAAGCCCAACTCAACACACCTTAGACTTCCCCCTGGTCAAGATAGTATATCATCAATGCAAGGTTGAAATTGAAGATGCGGGCTAGCTTCATCTGGCCTCCTGCGTTGTCTGTGCTTCAAGATAAACTGTTCTTGTTTGAGAGTTGTTCAAACATTGTTCGTAAGTGTTACATGCACAACCACATAGCACCATTATCAGAACTACTCGTCGCCGTTTTCCAATACCTATAAGCATTTTTCCCAATGAATATAGATGGTGGTGGTGGTAAAGGTGGTGGTGGTAAAGGTAGTGGTGGTGGTAGTGGTACATAGATGGTGGAGGTGACATTGGCATTGCTTATGGTAGGAGAGAGCGCTAGCTAGAGAAATACGAATAGCACGTATGATCGATCGATTGATTGAAAGTTGTGCAATTGTCACCTTCTATTATAGAATGTGTGCTTCCGTTATTCTTTGTTATCTTTTGCTCGTTTTTGGAAACCTGCTTGCTGGGGAATTCTTCTCCTTGTGAAGTTAGGTTTGAACTTTTGATTGATCTTGGTTAGGATTCTTGGGAGTTCGGCTGGTAATAACTATATGAACTTATAGGCAAACTGAAAAACCCTAGATGCATGCACATGAATGAATTTCATATCTCAATGATGAAAATACAAGGACAGAATGTGTTTTCTGGAAAACGAGGATTGATAGGCATGTTTCAATCCTTACTGGGCAGAAACCAAAAAATATCAAACAGAACACCAGATTTTTGGTTACGCAGTGAAAACCTCAAATATGAGATTAAAAACACTGCAGTGCTCTTACTCTTGAGAACTTAAAATAAGAATTAACTTATGATGAAGGATATGTTCTTTACAAACTCGAATAGCACTAGCTCGGCTACAATGATTAGACAAAAACTAATACGAAGTTTGTCTTCAGTCTTGAACTCCTTCTTCACTTGAACGATCACCAAATATCGGTCTTCTTTCTTCACAGCCTCTCTAGTGATCTCAAGAGAATCTATGCATATGAGAAACACGACCAAGAACACTTAAGCATGGAACAAGTGTCTTTAACTCTTATGACAAAACCGATATTAAGCAAGCAAGACTACCAAACTAATTCTTGCGTCTCTACCCCTTTGATCGTCTTTTCTCTCAATATATATGAAGGGGCCGTGCAATACTCAATCAAACAGAATTCTACCCTAATTCAACTTCTACAAGGAAACAATCTTTTGTGTTAAAGATAATCAATTAAAGACACCAAATCCTAAAATATTTAGGAAATCAATAACACAATTTGGCAAACAGAAAAATATCTTTAAATAAAAAATATTAAATCCCAAAGATACTTTCCTAGACCAACCACTAATTAACACACGGGACTGACCATTTATGCATGGATGCATTTACCTGAGATTCTCTTAGATCAGCCTGTAAAATACTTCAACATTTTGTATGGGAATGCCAATACACCAAGTTCGTCAAAACTTGTACCTACAAATGAGGAGACTTATACGTGCATGAAAAGCAGGCAAGGTTCAATTCAACTGAAGATCCAAGTTAATCACCGTATAAACACAAGCTCAAAACAACTGTAAGCAATAAAGTACTATTCTAAAATTACCCCTAATTTTAGGTAATTTAAAATTACATGAAATTGGTGTTTTGGATGCACACATCCTCAGTTAGATTTTGGACTCGATAATAAAGTACGCGACATGATGAATCTGTGAGAAATTTCAAAAAAAATATTTTAGACATCTGAGCTGTTTATTATGATTTTTGGAAGTTTCAAGATTAGAGAAAATTATTCAAAAAAAAAAAAAAGGTTTTATGCAATGCAATCTTGAATTTTCATTTCATCACCGCTTGATTTGAGTCGTCAATTTAAATCAAAACTTTAGGGTATAAATACCCGGAGTTACATCAGATGGTCGATCTAGACTGTATGACTGGGTTCCTAGCAACAGAGACACCGCGAGCTGATCGACCAGATCCGTGCTTTCGATTCCAGCCACCTGAGGTCGATGGACCGGTGGTGTTTGGACCGTCTCGATGGTGTGGGATGGACCATGAACTTGGTTTATTCATTCGACAACGGGACGCGACGATACGAAGCCTAAAAACTCTTGCTTTTCTGGCTGTTTTTTTGCAAATTTCTGGCGACTTCGACCAAATCGATGGTGCATGAGGTATGAAAAACGATCAACTTGTCGTGCTATACTTAGTTTTCAATTTTGGTTAAGTATTGAAGATTTGGTGTTTTGGGTGCACACGGCCTCCCTGTCTTGCAAACGTCACTATGAATTTGTCTTCTGCCACGTTGAAGCCCTGGGCTCTTTGTGTCACCTTTTGAGGCAATTTTTTGCCCTTGCGCCCGACCCAAGTCACTAATAGCCTGAGATGAAAAATATGAATGGTGTTTAAGGAAAACAGAAATTGGGAGAGAATTGAGTCATGCTTTCATTGATAATAGGGGCCTCTTTATATAGAGGATTACAAGACATAAAATCAGAGTTGTACAAGGAAAGATAATCGTACAATTAATCGGATATCTATGAATATCTCCGAGAATATCTCTAATTCTAAACCCTATTACAACTAGGTCAAGTAACCTAGAGTTTGGGCCAGACACACACATATTCTGGATTTACTTGAACAGATGGAAGGTTGTAGGTCAAATTTGTTTCCTTTCTGAGGCAATTCATTGTTGGAGCCATGGCAATTCCTTTGGTGGTGGACTTGCTCTTATAAGACTAGCCTCACATCACCATTCGATATCAGTGTGTTACACACCCCAAGTGGTTACTTGGGATATTGAATTATTGATGATCATCATTACTAGATGATTGAAATATGAAAGAGAGCCAGAGAAAAGAAATAAAGAAAAAGTAGACATACAAAAACCGATAAATGTGAAAAATTCGGCTGGATTCCAGTGAAAATCAAGCAATATTTTGGTTTAGGGTTTTTTACTTCAACAGTGTTTGAACTCTTCGAGGACTTTTGAAAATGATACCTGAACTTTCAAAGTTATCAATATGATACCTGGACTCATTTTTTCGTATCAACGTCGTACCTGCGATCGATTTCCGTCACAGAACCGTTAACTATGACTACGTGCCCAGCACGTGAGGCACTTAATGAGGTTAAAAGACTAATTTACCCTCAAAAGTATATACTTCAACAATGTCTGAACTCTTCGAGGACTTTTGAAATGATACCTGAACTTTCAAAGTTATCAATGTGATACCGGAACTCATTTTTTCGTATCAACGTCGTACCTGCGGTCAATTTCCGTCACAGAACCGTTAACTATGACCACGTGCCCAGCACGTGAGGCGCAAAATAAGGGTAAAAATGACCTTTCCCACTTCCTTTAGTTCTTCACGTGTCCTGTCGTACCTTCAGTTCTTCTTCTCCATTTATATTTCCTTTTTCATCTGCGAAATGCAATCAGATGGGATGATGACATTTCCTAGAAAAATGCAAAACCCAAAGCAAAACTTGAATCCAATTCTCTGATGGACGGACACCGCTGGGGACTCCATCTCGTCGGAGTTCTCCAAGCACAACTTGCTTGACGGCTTTGCTTCTCTGAATTTATTGCAGGCCTGAGCGGTGTAGACGGTTTCACGACTCTTGGCCTCCAGATCTGAGACTTGGAATTTACCTGAGATTTCAAACAGAGGGATCAGAGAGAGAGAGAGAGAATATGGCCGGTGGCAATCCAGACCTTCTTGTGCAGCTTGCCGGAGATATGACGGAGGCGGGCCACGCCGTCGTGGCACTCGGCTTCCTCACCGCAGCTAACATCACAGCATAAGTTCATGAATTTCAAAAATAGTCCGTGTCTTTGTAATTGAATCAAAATCTGCAAAAGTGAAGGAGACTGAGAGTCTCTCTCTTTCTCTCTCTCAACAGTGGCGAAAAGGAGAAGGATGGTGATGATGGGAGAAAACCCAAAACTGATTTTTCCGCGACTGCGTGTCTGTGTATAACTATATCTATCTGTATATGATTTATCGAACAATAGGGCAATGATCATTTCACTTATTCCAGCTTCTAATCAATTTGTCCAAAAAAGAACCGGCCTTTGGTTATTTGCGGCTGTAATATCAGTACTTAGTGGGAGCATCGGATGAGGTACTCAGACGAGGCAATCGGCGGCGGTCGGGGCGGGTGAGGAACAATCTGAGGGTTTTACGGCGGCGGAGGTGGATGACGGGGCTGGCGGATGGGCTGCGCGTGGGGCTTCAAGCGACGACGGGGCATTGAGTGGCGAGGAGCTTGAATTTTTGCAAGGTAGCCATATCGATCTAGCTGAGTTCAATGTGGTTGTAGTCAGGTAGTGCTTGGAAAGGGTTGGGTGGTTAAGAGAGAAGGTGAGATCTGATTTGTGGCCATGGCTTCCAATCGGAGGGGACAAATCAGAGGGAAGAAGACGTCGAAAAAGAAAAACAAGAAAGAAAAAAAGAAAGAAAGAAAGCAAAAAACAAAAAAAAAAAAACAATACTTTTGAGGGTAAATTAGTCTTTTAACCTCATTAAGTGTCTCATGTACTGGCCACGTGGTCATAGTTAACGGTTCTGTGATGGAAATCGACCGCAGGTACGACGTTGATACGAAAAAATGAGTCCAGGTATCACATTGATAACTTTGAAAGTTCAGGTATCATTTCAAAAGTCCTCGAAGAGTTCAGACACTGTTGAAGTAAAAAACCATTTGGTTTATATCACTCATTCAACATATAGCTGAAAGTCATCAGACTTTGCACCATCTTCTACAACTTTTCACTTTAACATGAATAAATATGTGATACCAGTGGTGTTGACCTGGTTAGTAACTAAACAAGAAAATTATGCTCAATCACTCTTGGATGTAAATCCAACGTAAGTGGAAATAATTATTTTAAGTCGAGTTGTTTTGTTTTCCATCGTTAGATTTACATCCAAAGATTGAACATAATTTTCTTGGTTAGTTATTGACCAGGTGAACATTATTGTATGCAATAATACTCTACAAGTAATCCCAACAATTGTATGAATAAAATTCTTTATATTTAAAAAGAAAATATTTGAGTCAGACATCCAAGTTCATTTAAGTCGAGAGGGAACGTGATATTTGAGCCAACCTACTACTCATATTGTTCAAGCACTTTTAGATGACTAGTGGTATGTTCAGCTGGTCAATAACTCACAAAGAAAATTATGTTTAATTATCCTTGAATTTACATTCGAGGGTGGAAAATAAAAATAAATCAATTTCAAAATATATTTTTTCACCATTAGATTTACACCCACTGATAGATGGCGTTGAGCATAATTTCTTTATTTAATTACCGATCATGTGAATATTATTGTTAGAGGACGATGCCGGTATTGATAGAGCTCGGATCCTGGGCACCAGTTTCTTTTGAACTAAGCCCACTGGGTCTCCAGGTAGCCGAAAAGATAAATAAATAAATTTGTGTATCCCATTATCACGTCACAGCTTACTAGAAGTGCAGGCGTCGGGCAAAGCAGGTGAGTGGTATTGGAATTATGGCATTGACAATTAATGCCTTCAACTTGCAGATTCCTGTTCGAATCAGGAATTGACAGTGAAAGCAAAATCCAGCACTATGTCTTTTCCACATTCACTGTACCTTTCTCTGAATATGACGTCCAATTGCTTTGCCATTCGCCTAGTGGCAGGTCCACTTCATGCTTAATCTAAACTAAATTCCAAGTCATCTTGTAAATCCAGCACTATTCTTTTCCAAATGTACTGTACCTTTCTCTGAATATGACGTCCAATTGTTGCTCTGCCATTCGCCTAGTGGCAGATCCACTTCATGCTTAATCTAAATTCCAAGTCATCATGTGAACATTGAAATTTCGAAATTGGCAGCGACACGCCCACACCGGTCGTTGTATTGCAAGTTTGCAATCTTTGAATTTAGATGCTGAAAACACCCAACACAGCCACCACCCCCCCCCCCCGGTCCTGGTTTAAATGTCATCTCCTCTTCAAGAGCATGTACTTGGTTCCTATCATCATCAACATTAAGCTTGAGGATGAAGCAATCTTCTCTTTCATTACTATGCTTCTGCCTAGGCTATCTGGGTTGTTTCTGGTTTCACGTTTCCATGGCTCAAAATGCAACTAATGCGACTACGGACCCATCTGAAGGTAGTATATAACTATATATCCTCTTTGCGCTTCGGGTTTAGTCAATAAAAGTGATGAACTTCGAGCCTTAATATGTGTTATTTTTCAGTGTCGGCTTTGAACTCGATCTTCCAACAGTGGGGAGCACAGTCAGTGGCACTGTGGAATATCAGTGGAGAGCCATGCAGTGGATCAGCCATCAATGGAACTGAATTTGAGAGCCCTCCTAATAACCCTGCCATTATATGTGATTGTACCTTTGACAATGGTACCACCTGCCATATAACCCAACTGTATGTTACCTACGTACTATGCCAAATCACTCTCTAACTCTGTTGATTGAGCTAGCGAAGTATATACTATACCCTTAGCTTGATGCACCTGAAATCTTCTATCTTTTCTTTCTTTGCAGGAGAGTTTTTGCTCTAGACAAAACAGGAGGGTTTCCAGAAGAGCTTCTGGCTTTGAAATATCTGAACTTTTTGTATGAGTTCTAATTTTCATTTCCTTCTTTGGTTTTTGGAGAGAGAGAGAGAGAGAGAGAGAGAGGGCGGATGTCCACACTGCCCCAAAGTGCGGACGCAGATGCTTCTGCTCCGTTCAGGCGGCGACGAAGCGGCGGGGCTTGCCAAACGGAGGCCAGGGGTCGATCTTGACTTTCTTCTTACTGATGGAGTCGCTGGCTACCAGTTTGCAGTTGTTGCCCAGAACCTTGAAGTTTCAAGTGAGGTCGCTGCCCAGAACCTTCGACCACGATCTCCTTCGACCTCGATCGCTGCCCAGAAGCGGTCTGGGATGCCTCTGGCCTCCGTCCGGCAAGATTCGCGCCGCCGTCGGTGCCTGATTGCTGTAGAAGCATCGACGTCTGCACTTTTGGGGCAGTGCAGACTTCTGCTCTAGAACGGGCCTGTACACACACACACAGATCCTATCCAGAGCGAAGGTTCGCTTTGAAATTAAATTGCGCATTTAGAGTTTAGGGTCACTTTTCGGTAGCATATCCACATCTCGACCGTTCAATTTTTAGGTACTAATGTATAGATCATCTCTACAAATTTTCAGCCAAATTGATGATCGGTAAGGCATTGATAACTGCCTTAAAGCTAGTACGGTTCAGGTTGGACAGATTCAGTTCGTCCATTGATTTAAGCGGGTTAGATACCTTAACGATCATCAATTTGGCTGAAAATTTGCAGAGATGATCTATACATTAGTACCTCAAAACTGAATGGTCGAGATGTGGATATGCGACCGAAAAGTGACCCTAAACTCTAAATCCGCACTCTAATTTCAAAGCGGAGCTCCGCTCTATATATATATATATATATATATATATATATATATATATATATATGTGGCATTTTACTTACATGTGTGAATTGTCACATGTGTTCATGATACAGAGAGTTTAAGAGTTGGTAATTACATCTTTGTTTTATTTTTTTATTTATTTTTTTTTGTAGGAAAATAGATCAGAACTTTTTCACAGGTCCCTTACCCGCATGGATTGGCAATATGTCTGCATTGACGTTGTTGTAAGTTGTCAAAAGCCATCTGTTTGAAGTTCAGTACATCCTTGTTAACTGTCTAGCACTGCTGCTTTTTTCTTCCACCCTAGTTCATTTTCTCATAATTCCTCAGTGACTTCTGCTGCTTCCTTTTAGATAAGCTAGGTAGCCTTCTAGTCATGGCACAGCGATTCTCCTGCTTCACCAATTTTGCTGATTTAAGACCATCCCAGTATTTCCTGGATTATAAAGAATATGCTACAGTCTTTACTTTGATAATTTGTTTCAGGTCAATTGCCCACAATGCATTCTCTGGGCCGATCCCCAAGGAGCTTGGAAATCTGAAGGACCTATATATGCTGTAAGACATTAATAACAGTATTGTAGAAAAATGAGAAACTCTGATAAAAGTATGCATTAGATCTCAAGGGCAAATAAACTCTCTCTCACTAGTTAGTAAACAGACTTACTCCTCTTTTCACGCATAAAATACATGCCTGTGTTTGTGCAGACACATGCCAACACATTAGTTTTACCGAGATTGCTTCTGATAATAATCACTTTCAAGTAATTTGATACGTACCTATGTATCATGAGTTACAGGTCCTTTGGGTCAAATAATTTCTCTGGAACACTCCCTCCAGAACTTGGTAATCTAATCAAGCTCCAGCAACTGTAAGTTTTTGTTTACTTAATTGAAGTTTATAACGTGGGGAGAACAATTATTTGGATGACTAAGAAAGGTGTACCATCTACGTGATTTTTTCAGTTACATAAACAGCTGTGGACTTACTGGTGAAATTCCTTCAACATTTGCTAACCTTCGTAACATGCAAGTCCTGTAAGGATGTCTCTAATATTATTGTGTTCTAAAAGTTATATTTTGCCAGTACTTTAAGATTATGAGCTCACCATAGTTATAATTTGTGATTTTAGTTGGGCATCAGGCACTCCTTTCTCTGGAAAGATACCTGATTTCATTGGGAATTGGACGAAGCTAAACTCACTGTAAGTATATAAAACTTTGATTTTGTGAAGTTTAGGTAAACAGACCAGACCAGCATGGCTGAGATTATCAAGCCCTTTAAATGTTATTTTAGGAGACTTCAAGGAAACTCTTTCAAAGGCCCAATACCAACCAATTTTTCTCAGTTGACCTCATTGAATTCCCTGTAAGTAGAAATGCTTAATACATTCTCTCTCTCTCTCTCGCTCTCTCTTTCTGGACTAGCTCCAGTTATGTATGTATTTTAATGATGTAGGCGAATCAGTGATATATACAATGGGAGCTCCTCTCTTGGTTTCATAAAAAATTTGAAGAACTTGACTGATTTGTAAGTTGACTTGCTCGTCCATTTAACATTGAAATCTAACTTCTTCCTTTTCTAATTGAAATCTAAGTCCATTTACTGGTGCGTTTTTTGTATTTGTTCTAATTTTGTGGTGCAGAGTTCTACGAAATGCATTGATTACTGGTAGCCTACCTTCTGATATTGCAGAATATCCAAGTTTACAGATACTGTACGTTCTTACGACATAGAAAAGAATATGAATTACTTTTCTTTCATTTTAGTTTTTCCTCTGAACTCATCATTCATGTTTCAGGGATTTGAGTTTCAACAATTTGACAGGCCAACTCCCAAATGGCTTGTTCAACATGAGTTCTCTTACATACTTGTAATAACACCTGCCTTCATTATTAAAATTTTCTTGCATAGCATGATTTAAGTTGTTAAATTTATAACCTTCTCCAATCCAAGCTGTCCTTTACAACCTAAATCCAAGGTGTATGGGCAGTCATTCAGCTGACCTTTTTCTTGTTCCTTTTTGGGGTTCCTTGCACTATCACTTGAATGACCAGATTTCTTGGGAACAATAGTCTGTCCGGATCACTTCCTAACCAAAAGACCAGTATACTTCAGAACGTGTAAGTCCTAAACTCCTATTGTATAACAGTAAGCTATGTTGATATTCACTGGAAACTCAATTTCTCACTCTCTGGTTTTATCTGCAGAGACTTGTCTTACAACTATTTGTCAGGGAGTCTTCCTCCATGGGTAACCTCAACAGCGCAACTGTATGTATCTTTTAAATATTTCATATATATATATATACGGAGGCGTTCCAAAGAGGACGTCCGCACTTTCGTTAAAGTGCGGACGGCACTACTGCAGCTCGGCTCGGGGTGCGACGGAGCGGCGGCGCTTGCCGGACGGAGGCCAGGGGTCGGACGGACCGGTCTGCAGTTGGTGGAGTCGCCGGCGACGTGGTTGCAGCGCTGCCCAGGAACCTGCAGTTGCAGGTGAGGTCGTTGCCCAGAAACTGCAACCTCGACCTCCTCCGACCTCGATCGCTGCCCAGAAGCTGTCTGGGATGCCTCCGGCCTCCGTCCGGCAAGCCTCGCCGCCCCGGCACCGCCTGAAAGCTGCTGCAGCAGCGTCGTCCGCACTTTAGCGAAAGTGCGGACGTCCTCTTTGGAACTGGCCTGTATATATATATATATATATATTTCTGTCACTTTTCAGCCAAATTGATGGTCGTTAAGGCATTGATAACGGCCTTAAAGTTAGTACGGTTCAGGATGGACAGATTCAGTTCGTCCATTGGTTTAAGTGAGTTAGATTCCTTAAAGATCATCAATTTGGCTGAAACTTTGCAGATATGATCTATACATTAGTACCTAAAAACTGAACGGTCGAGATGTGGATATGAGACTGAAAAGTGACCCTAAACTCCAACCTCACACGTTAATTTCAGAATGAGGCCTCACTCTGGATAGGATATGTGTGTGTGTGTGTATATATATATATATATATTTTTTTTTTTTTTGAGAAATAGATAACTTTATTACTTATCCATGACCAGAAGGCACGTACATCATAAGTTATCTCATACCAAGAGATTTAGAATGGCACAAGCCGCCAAACATATGACAAGTGACCCTCATTGTAAACAAAATATGCACAATTATTATAGTGCCTAGCCAAATGAAACAAAACTCCAAAACTATCTAAGTTCTTGCCATAGCAACCCTAGTCGCCTAGATACCTCAATTGGTGTACGACTAGATAAGCCAACCTACATAGCACCAGACTCTACCTCAAATGCTAGTCACAAAAGCAGGAAACTAGAGTTTCCTTTTGCCCTTTTCTTTAGGGCAAGCCTCTTGAAAATTGAGCATAAATTCAACCACAATGTCTCCTGGATCCCAAATCCAACCCATAGGAGAAGTTAAACCCAACATATGGGCTGAGTTGGGTCCAGCAGCCCAGGATCCCGTTGCAACCGTCGACCGTCGTCGAATGCAGTCGTCATCCGTACATAGTACAACCACCATACCAACGACCTCCAAACAGCCAAACCAGCGAATCCGAGCAGCCAAAAGAGCGACTCCGAATAGCCAAGCCAGCGCGACCAGCAAATCAATCCAGAATGCAAGCAACTCCGGCGCCACATGCATCCAAACCATCATCGTTGACCACACCAGCAGCTTCGGCATCAAACACCGCAAAGCTATCCACCGAAGTAGGACTCTGCCACTGCTCGGCATCACCGCCACCAACAACCTTGTCCCACCATCAAAGACCTGCCAAACCCTAAAGGAATGATGCCCCGATCCATACCAGATCCCAGATCTCCTCCTCGGACTATGATCACGAAGTCGTTTACGTCTCGGCCGGAGAATGAAGAGGATCGCTACTACACAAACCGCAACCCACCATTCCTTGCACCGAGAATGGAGCCGATCCGCCGCAAGGCATAATCGTTGAGAGGAACCTGAAACTGGAGGTGTGGAAGACCTCCCTGGAAGCAGCCTAAAGGAGGCGGCGCTAGAGTTTTGAGAGGGCACGCTCTCGCTCTCGACTCTCATCTTTTTAGAGTACATATATATATATATATATATATATATATATCTCTCTCTCTCTCTCTCTCTCTCTCTCTCAACCTATATAAGTTCCTAAATTTCTGTTTCAGAGCTTCTTGCCTTGTATCATAATAACACACGAATTATTCTTGAGAAATAGTAATAATGTGTATGAAAGTTGATTAATAATCAGAAGGGATTGAATTATAGAGTTGAACATGAAACTTTCATTTTCTCTGAGGCTTCGTTTAGTTCGCGGAATGGAAAGCTTGGGAATGGAAACTTGATCATTTTTTGTGTTTGGCACGTCCAAGGAAATGAACAACTTTCTTGCATAAAGGAAAAATAGGGGGGAAAGTGGATCCTCCCTCACCACATGGGATTCACTTTCCCTTCATTAATTGCAAATTAATTACTATTTTAAAGATTATTATCCAAGAAAATTTTGAATCTTGAAGTGTAAGAATACTATTGGAAATTTGATGTTGCTTACTTTCCTATTCATGCACAAACCAAACATTAGAAAGGAAAATAAAATACATTTTCAGATTACTTTCCTGATATTCCCAAACATTGGAAGGGAAACTAGGCCTGAGTCTTTGCCTTGACATACTGGTTACCAACCTACTTCAGATGAAAAGATTATTAAATCTAACCATACAACGAACACATGGCGGTGCAAGTGCATGGGCAGAACACACTATAGTTAACCAAGTAGAAGTATCATATCCATAGGGTAGCACCCTGAAAGTCTCCCTTTAAAAACTAAATTTATACAGGCATGAAAAATCTAAGGTTGGCTGCCGATGGAAATATTCTGGGCAATGAACTTCTGTATGGTTGATTCTTTGGTTCCTAAACTTATTCCCCTGCCGCTCATATTGTTATCTTTCTCTTATTCTTGCATTCTGATAGGCACTATCAAAGACTAATATGTGACTGGTTAATCAACTTATGCAGGAACTTAGTGGTGAACAACTTCACCTTTGACAGTTCAAACACAACGTAAGTTGAGGTTTCTCTTACTCTTCGATCTATTGACAACTACTACTAGTGTCAATGAGAAGTAAAAAAATTGATATCACACTTCTGTATTTTAATAAATTCTTTCATTACATGTTTCTATCCTGGATTTGCAAGTATATAACAATGTTTCTGTGTTTGCAGTCTTCCTGGGTTGAATTGCCTTCAGAGAAATTTTCCATGCAATAGAAATGCCCCACGATGTAATCTGCTATTATATTCAACTAATGATTATAACTTGATGCTATTGAATGCTACAGAAAAATGCATAGCCCCTGATAAGAAAGTATGTGTGAATATATTAATATACATGTATATGTGTGTTTGTGTGGGCGCGCGCGCTTCAGTGTGGGTGCGAAGGAATGTCTTGATAGGAAACTTGAAGCTATGAAAAAGAAGCAGGACAGGTCTTTTATTCTGATAAAAGCCGACTCAAGTTAGATATATGTCATCAAGTGTTCTACCAGCATGAGTCTGCTAAACCTATATTGCAACAAATTGTATCAACTTTAATAGGGAAATATTAAGTAAAAAAAAAAAGTTAGCAAAATGTGATTCAAAAACATTAATGTGCGTTTTCGAGTTGAAGTTAGTTATCCTTGGTCATGACGTCTGCTATTTCATTAAATTTTACAGATGCAAACTTTTCAATCAAGTGTGGTGGACCAGAACTTAGAGGAAGTGATGGTATATTGTATGAAGCAGAAAACTCAACTCTTGGCCCAGCAACATTTAGTGTAACCAGTACAGAGAAATTTGCGGTAAGCAATGTGGGTATGTTTGCTGACAGAAAGAATCCAGACTATGTGGTGAATACCCTGGCACAAGTCACTGGAACAGATGTGACCCCAGAGCTTTTCCAGACCTCAAGATTGTCTCCTGGATCGTTGAGGTACTTCGGCTTGGGTCTGGAGAATGGGCCTTATACTGTAACATTGCAATTTGCAGAAACAGTTTTTTTAGATCGTGCCTTACAAACATGGAAGAGTCTTGGTCGGCGCCTATTTGATATCTATATTCAGGTAACATTACTAGGAAAGAAAAATGTTTAAGATATTTGAACTGAAGACAACCTCAGCAATGATTGTCAATAGACTAGAATATTAACGACCTCCTCATTTTCTTTTTAGGGGGATCTAAAATGGAAGGACTTTGACATCTCGAAGGAGGCAGGTGGAGTTTTCAGAGCTGTTGCTAGAAACTTCAATGTTAATGTGTCAGAAAATTATCTTGACATTCATCTGTTCTGGGCTGGTAAGGGGACCTGCTGCATACCCGAACAAGGTGATTACGGCCCTCTAATATCAGCAGTTAAAGTTGTTCCAGGTACACTGTTATGTCTAGTTACAAATATTTGATATGAATGTTTTAGAGTTAGTATCAGCTGCTAATTGACACTGATCAAAAATTATATTTTATTGGTCAGAATTTACTCCAACTGTTTCTGGGATTCCACCAACTACTCCAGGAAAGAAGAGCAAGACAGGACTAATAGTTGGTATTGCAGTTCCTCTTGGAGTTGTGGGCTTGCTGTTAGTATTTTCAGTTCTATATTTGAGGAGGAAAAAAGCAGAAAAATATGACGATGAAGGTAATAAGATATTTATGTGGTATCGTAACTAACTTGCTCCTGGTTGTTCTACCACTTAAGGTCTTTTGTATCATTCAATCAGTTTTGCATGTGGAAGGTCTTCTAGGTCGTTTCTGATGTTTGAGAAACATGGGACCTTGATATGTAGTGCAGAGAAAATACTTCTTATGCATTGTGAGACTAGCAGTGATTTGCAATAGCATCTATATATGGTTTCTAAATTATTGTTCTCTCTTGTTTGAAACTTTGAATATGCAGACCTTCTAGCACTAGAGAACAGACCAAATACTTTCAGTTATTCTGAGTTGAAAGAAGCAACAGCAGATTTTAATCCTTCAAATAAGCTAGGAGAGGGAGGATATGGCCCTGTTTACAAGGTAAAACCTATTTGAATCGATCGTTATCATATATTTGAAGTTTTGAACTAGTGATTTTCAGTTTTTACAGCAAAAGAAAAGAGAGAAGCCCTCTGATGTCATTAAGGTGTATTGTTGTATAGGGTACACTTTCCGATGGGAGGGTAGTGGCTGTGAAGCAACTTTCAGTGGCATCTCACCAAGGGAAGAGTCAATTTGGTGCAGAAATTGCTACTATATCTGCAGTGCAACATCGCAATCTAGTGAAATTGTATGGATGCTGTATCGAAGGAAGCCAGCGAATTTTGGTTTATGAATATCTTGAAAACAAGAGCCTTGATCAAGCACTTTTTGGTATGAAGTAATGAATCTATTTTCTACGTACCATACCATCTACATCAACACTTAATACTCCACAGTTGCAAGTACTCAAAAATTTTATCCAACATTTTTGTTCAATCTAAACTGTGTGTTCTTTGTGACAGTATCTGAGTGCTATTCCACATATAACAGCTTTTCATTGGATATGTAGTCACTAATGTAGTAATGTTTCAGGAACAAATGACCTGCACCTTGACTGGCTTACCCGCTTCAATATAATGTTGGGAACAGCAAGAGGACTTGCTTATCTTCATGAGGAGTCAAGCCCAAGGATTGTGCATAGAGATGTCAAAGCCAGTAATATTTTGCTCGACGCAGAACTCTGCCCAAAAATATCAGATTTTGGATTAGCAAAGCTATATGATGATGACAAAACCCATATCAGTACCCGAGTTGCAGGGACAATGTGAGCACTCTATTATTTTTCTAGTCACTTACTGGCATTGCATATATAATGTACTCGAAACTTTTTTATGCTTTGTATGTAGTTGACAGCTTGCTGATCACTTGGAAGACTGTTTTTGTGAAATCTACAATGCAGTCTTTAGAATGTTACTGAATTCATGTCGTTACAGCATATGTTATTCCCATTATTGATACGTTTACCATTCACACCGAGTTATATTGTTAATGAATTTCAGATTCATGGCATATATTGATAAGTAGATCAGGGCTTGGATATGACCCAATCAACATTCAGTAACCCAACTTGATTATCTTGTAGAGGCTATTTGGCACCAGAGTATGCAATGCGTGGACATCTGACTGAGAAGGCTGATGTTTTCAGTTTTGGGGTTGTTGTTTTGGAGATTCTCAGTGGAAGACCAAATGCTGACAGTGATTTGGATGCTGGAAAGACTTATCTCCTTGAATGGGTGAGAAACCAATCTAACCTTTCTTGCTTCGGCATTATTGTGAAAACTACATTACTTTAACCGTGCCACAATGTTTTCAGGCTTGGACTCTACATGAAAATAACAAGACTTTGGAGTTGGTGGATCCCAGATTGACAGATTTTGATGATCAAGAAGCCATTAGGTTCATAAAAGTAGCTTTCCAATGCACACAGGGACCGCCAATGACGCGGCCATCTATGTCACGCGTGGTTGGCATGCTTTCTGGAGATATTGAAGTAGGCAGCACTGTCATGTCAAAGCCAAGTTATTTGACAGATTGGGACTATAAAGATGTAACAAGTAGCTTTTTGATTGATCGCGATACACCATCAACTGATAGTAAGAGTGAGATCAACCTTCAGCCTGGCAGCACAACTCGTGCTAGCACCGATATTGACCTTGCGCCATCTCCTGTGGAGGCTAATCGATCAATGGTCACTGACATTATAAGAGAAGGAAGGTAAGAAGTACCTTCTCTTGTTCTTGTTGTAATATTGTCACTCTTCCTACTGTAGTGTGCCCTTCTGTCTCTAGTTTCTTAGCACTGGACCAATGGAGATGTAAATATAAACAAGTACATGAGATATAATATATAGTTCATTTGTGTTTGCTTAATTTTTGATAAATAAGTAAATTTATAACAACTTCATATATAACTATGAATTAACAATATTACAGATCTTGGATGGTTATACTGTATCAACAAGTCTTGGCTTGAGTGACACGGATCTTTGATGGTTTGACAAATTAATTAGGGAAAATTTTAAGAACAGTATATGAATTTAAGGCCACTCCGAATTAAGGTGGCCAACATTTGTGAAACCCAACTTCAGTACATGGACTATGAAACTCGACCCACTTTTCATACATGTTGTCACTAATTCTGTTAACTCTATATTTTTGTTCATTTTTTAAAGGGTATTTTAGTATTTTTGCTCTCTCTCTCTCTCTCTCTCTCTCTCTCTCTCTCTTTCAAACTCAAAGCCCAAACTTCATCATCACCATTTCTCTCATCAGGTTACTCACTGCCTTTAATTGATTTTATTTCTTCTCTCTCTTATTCATTTCATGTAGCAACTTATTAACTTTGATATGATTTTTTCTTCATTTCTGTCATTTTGTTGTTGTTCAGTAGCTGAATCCAAGCACAGATAATGGAGAGGAACACTGACTTCTGCAAAAGCATGGTAAAAAACCACATTACTATCATGACTAAGGCCACTGATGGAAATTCCAACAACAACAAGATGAAGAATATTGAAGATGATGAAGACTCTCTCTCTCTCTATCTCTCTTTCCCCCTCCCCCCCAATCCTTTAAAGAATCCATTACTCTCTCAATCTTTGCTCTCTAAAGAAACCCAGAAAAACCCATTACTGGGTTTTGAGTATACTCTAAAGAACCCATTTCTTCTCTCTCAATCTTTGCTCTCTAAAGAAACCCAGTATACCCATTACCGGAATTTCCGAAGGCCAATGAGCAAATTTCGCACCAGAACCACCTCGATCCTCACCGCGCTACTTCTTCTCCTCCCCACCACCATGAACCGATTCCACAGAAGCTTCATCCTTTTCTTAGCCTTATTATCATCCCCGATGATCTTCCCCAACACCGAGTCCTCACTGGAGGTCTCCTCAGCGACCAAATTACCGTCCTTAGAATCCGAATCCGCGTCACCTCTCACGATCGGCCTCAGCCAGAGATCCGACTAGGCCCTCGCACTCTCGACGGCGACGCCTCCGGCGAATTTGACATCACCATGGAAAAACCATAGCAATTGTTGATTTCCAGCTGGGATTACTGAAGGAAGATGGTGAGGAGAGAGAGAGAACTGGGTGTAGAGAGAAGTCTTGGGTGTCCATAGCAATTGCTAGTGTTCCAGTTTTTTTCTCTTTTCAATCAAACTTGAAGAGACCGAATTGTCCTTGTAAATATGACACGTAGCATCCTCCGTAACGGAGGAGATAATGGCATGTATGGAAGGTGGGTTAGGTTTTGATAGGAGCATTTTAATGCGATGTTTTAATAGTTATTTCCCCATATTTTGCTTAGTTATTTCATTTACTTAATCATTTTTAATTTAATTTCTATTTTCTAGGTACATCGAATAAATGGAGAAGAAATGAGCTTAAAGGCAGAAGGGATGCAGAAATGAGCTGAAATGAAGAAATGGAGTATTCCAGGTCCAACTAGGAATCCCAGTCAACGCACGAATCCTGATGAGGCTAGGAAACCTGAAGGCATTAGGAGACCACATGACTTGAAGATATTATGGGAGATTAAATCTGATTTTTGCATGGGAAATCAAGGAGATTACGTTGAGAAAATCAAGGGAGAGTTTCAAGGGATTGTGCAACAAGATAAGGTCCAAAACAAGTTCAGATTCATTCCTAATTTCAGTCAAGAGCAATTTGGCCGAAAATTGTGAATAAAATCAGATTAAATCTTGGGAAAATCAGCAACAATATATTAGGGATTGATTTTGGAGCTTTTTGATTGGTTGGATGACATAGCAGAGCTGACGTGGCATTATCTGATTGGTTAATGCTGTGTGGATCAATCTTGAAGACTTGGAGACTAAGTTGCCATCCTCCTATAAATAGGAGCATTCTCTACACAATTCAACACACCACAACACAACCAAACCACAACACACCTCTCTCCCTCAGAAAATAAACATCAGAAAAATTCTCTCCATTCTCTAGTCTTCAGAAGCTCTGCGTTCAAGCAAGGAGGAGAAGAAGTCATGCAATACATCAAGATTCTAGCCACCATCCACCCTTGGTCGTTCCTAGAAGATTGCTTGCTTTCAAGGATCTTCGAGTTCTTCGTCTCAAGGCTTGTCATCCATTTTTCACGGTGTATTTCATACTTTCTTTTGTTTGATTCGTAGAGTTATGAATTCTAGTTAACATGACGTTAAGGGCAAAGTTTAAAGCCCATTTATATGTTTTGAAATAAATTTGTGATTTCTTTATGTTGATTTATATGTTGCTTATGTGAGATTGCTTGATTGATTTTGGATTATAGAAAACTTTTGCATGTTTATGTTCTTTGGTGGCCAACTTAGGATATATGCATGTAATTGGAGCTAGATTTAAGTAGTGAAGGCTTTGGACAAAAGTCGAAATCAATTAAGGAGGATTGCAAATAGATGAACTTTTTCATACTAGGTTGTGCACTTTGGTTGACATCCTTTCTTTGTTCTTCATGCATTGAATGTGTTCTTGAGTAGCTAGCTTTCTAGACTATGATTGCATGTTCAATAGGATTAATTTAGGTGCTTTCACTTAGATTAATTATTGAAGGAAAGTAAAATATGGGAAATCGTTTGCTTTCTAACGTTTCACATGGTCAACTTCTTTCTCATGACATAGAAAATCAACTATAGGAATTGTAATTGGATTTCATTCATATGATTGTGGTTTTGATCTTTGTTCCTTGCGTTCCACCCTTGTATATATGTTTTTACATTTTCTTTATTTTATTTATTTTAATTTTCAATTTTATATTCATAAACCCCCTACTTGTGTTTACTTGTATATATTTTTATTCTTTGTTTTATTTTTGTAAATATAATACTTTTTACTTTTATTAATTTATTTTTGCAATTACAGGTATACCCTCAATCCCCGGCTAGAACGATCCCTACTTATTCTATACTAACAACTACATGCAGGGTTAAATTATACGCTTCCTTAAAGCGTGTCAGGTTTCAAAGTCCATGTACTGAAGTTGGGTTTCACAAACGTTGGCCACCTTAATTCTCAGTGGCCTTAAGTTCATGTACTGTTCTTAAAATTTTCCCAATTATTTAAATCACAATCGTCTGTAGAATTGATACTCCGATTAGGACTGAACTCAAGTAATAGAGGACTCATGAACTTATATATATATATATATATATATATATAGACACACTACCAATGGTGCCCGCGCTTTGCTGCGGGATGTGAATCGTAACCATAATGTATTTTCCTACTCCTAAAATTAAAAGGAGACAATACAAACGATAGAACTGTTTTCAATTTTAATACTGCCGATCATTTAAAACAAAAGATGATCTTATTATAGTAGGGTGTTCAAAATATAGGCTATCTAAATTTAAGGTTTACTTAGTTATAGTTGCTGCTGGAACATTTTCCAAAAGATGGTTGTTCTAGTTGCAGGTGTATACACACAAAAGATGTTAGCCTATCAAAAGTTGGTCATGGAGTCTGTCGAAAAAAATTGCTTGCTCCAGCTCTATATACAAAAAGTGGTGCAAGAGTTGCATTGAAATGCTGCTTCAGTCAGTTTCCTACTCGCTGGGTTGTGCAGTGTCCGTTGATGACATTGCTGGTTCAATGTTAGCTTCCCTATCATTGTGAAAAAAGAAAACACAGTTACTGTTTTTTTTTTTTTTTCACACACTTGAACTGTGACTTTGTAATATGAAGCTGAATGAAGAAAAATTGTGTGGAGGTTTACCTGCAAACTTTTATAGGAGATGATAACACTCCAACTTCTAATTAAAATCACAAATGACCTAACAAAAAGTATGCGACTTATTCAATACACAGGACATTAAAAATACTGCATAAGTGTGAGCCCCGGAAAAACTTAAAGGTATTAGTGAGATCGTTTGAGGGGTTAAATTTTCGACCTCGATGGTTATTTAAATACTCGGGAATATTCTTAAGAATTTTTCACAAGGAGAAATTCTTGATTTAAGGGTTTGATAATAAAGGACACAACACAACGAGTTCGTGGGAGTTTTCGGAGAATTTTTCAGATACCCGAGCTAATTGTTATGAATTTTGGAAGTTTTGGGATTGTGAAAAATATTAAATGGGGAAAAAGAAATTGGGTGGTGTGATCCTAGCCGTCTAAAATCTCCACCGCTTCATCACAGCCATTGCTTTCAATTATATAAGGGTGGGATCAGATCAAACATACTTGATCAACCCAAAGCTTCTGAGCTCTCTACCCGCCTGGCGACCCGATCACGTGACCCGGCCACAACTCCGGCGTCCGGTCACCCCACGACGGCGAACCGGCACCGTTCTTTTCGTCTCGCTGTCTCCGTCACGGTGCTGTCCCTATCTTGATCGTTCGTCGACTGTGGAGATCGAATCGACATCGAGAAACCAGACTGCTCCGGTGATTTCGTGGCTATTTCCGACGACTCCGGTCACCGATTTGTCTGCATGTGGTATGAAACATAACCCTCTCGTCGTTCTCTACATCGTGCTATGATTGGTTTTTGGTTTCCATCAAGTTTTAATGATTGATGTTTTGGGTGTCTACGGGTTTTGTCGGAAACTGAGTGCACGACGGCTTTTCCAGTGCTTCTTGGCCTCTTGGGCTGACGTTGATATTGTTCCTGGTCCAGAACTTAGAGTGAGGCTTGATCTTGTTGAAAAGCAGAAGTTGTATCTAATTGGAACGAAGGTAAGAAATTGTCGATTGTTGGGGTTCATTTTGGAAGTCGGATTCATGATTGATTAATCACCTTATATGTTAACGCAGAAGAAGAATCTCGTCGTGGTAGTTTTCATCTCTGCTGTACTTTTCGCTGCAAGACATGGTTTGATTGAATGAATAATCTGCCTTCTACTTGGTTGGAGAGGTGAGCTGCATGTCATTCACGTAACCTTTGGAATCAATTGTGTTGGGGTTGATTTGTTGGGAGCACACGAGTAGTGTACGTGGAATCCTGCGTTACTTAGTGTGTTGTTGGTGTAGAAAAATTCCGTAGAGGAGTTTGACTCACCAATGAATGCGGACTGGCGCGGGAGCTGACCGGGAACAATCGAGAAGCTTCCCTCGAGCGTTGACTCGAAGTTTGACTGTTGGCTCGAGGAGGGGGGGTACCTGCAGAAAACTCTCCGATGCCTAAGTCAGTATGTTTCTTAGTAGTGGAGTAGAGAGAATTAGAATTCGATGCATTACCTTGACGTCGAGCAGCCTATTTATAGGTGTACCTCGGCGTGGGCTGCAAGTAAACTTGCACAGCAAGCCGTAGTGACTTGAGCGGCACGCCACCATTAAGGCCGTATTTACTCCTGCAATAACCGTCACTTATTGGCTGCCATGATTGTCATACTGAATGTCGCATTTATCGTCGCATTTACAGCTACATTAACCGTTGCATTTACTGTTGTCATTACTTCTCTTTAATTGCCTTGATTGCAGGGTCAAATTTATTGACCACCCCCACAATGCCCCCAAATTTTCTCCTTGGGAATTCATCCCAAGAGAAAATTTCCAAAGCTCAAATTTCTCTATGGGCTCCACATCTTTATACTTCTCTTTGGGCACCCCTCTTTGAATTTCATCTAGGCCTTCCTCGTGTTGAAAATGTAGATGCCTGTATAAGAAGATCCTCGTTCCTTGTTTAGAGTCGGCATCTCATCTCGTCGACGACGCCGATGCCGACGTGCCCAAATCAGGACTCAAATCTGCCTTTGTCTTGCAGCCATTCTAGTATCGGGTCTTCGCGTCGCGGACTCGTCTGCTTGTGGTGTCTACGGTGCCTCGCCCACAACGCCGAAGCCTAGTTTCTAGTCTCACCTGCACTCGGTGCCCCCGCTGAGCTACCTTGTTCCTAAGCCGTGCCCCCAGCGCAGCTCAAACTAGACTCCGAGCCTGAGGTACCCTACTGCGAAACTCTTCCTCTTTTCCTTTCTTAGTCACCTAATATTCTGCGACGTCGGCCTCGACGTCATGACGTCTCCTTCACAATGACCATGACGTCGACATCGGCGTAGGCGTCGATGACATCTTCTTTAATGTTTGCGGCGTCAACCTCGACGGTGATGATTTTTCCTCAATAATCTCGACACCAACCTCGACGTCAGTGACATCCTTCTCAATAACTACTATGCCAGCCTTGACGTCGATGATGTCGCTCTCAATAACCTCGGCGCTAACCTCCACGTCGGTATCAACCTTGACGTCGGCGCCAACCTCAACGTCGGTGACGTTTTTCTCAATAATCTCAGTGTCAACCTCGACGTCGGCGCCAACCTCGACGTCGATGACTTCTTTTGCAATAACCTCGGTGCTAACCTTGGCCTCGGTATCAACCTCAACGTCGGCGCCAACCTCGATGTCGATGACTTCTTTCGCAATAACCTCGGTGCTAACCTCGACGTCGGTGTCAACCTCGACGTCGGTGACGTCTTTTTCAATATCCTTGGCGTCGACCTCGACGTCGGCACTAACCTCGACGTCGGCGACGTGTTTCGCAATAACCTTAGTGTCGACCTCGATGTTGGCGTCTCGTCGTCGACCCTTGGCGTCAACCTTGACATCGGCGTAGGTGTCTATTTTAATGAAGGCAAGGGCGTCTCGACGTCGGCGTAGGTGTCCACTTCGACAAGGGTGCCTCGACATCGGTGTCCATTTCGACGAGGGTGCCTCGACGTCGGCGTCCATTTCGACGAGGGGGCCTCGACGTCAACTTCGACAAGGGTGCCTCGACGTCGGCGTTCTATTTCGACGAGGGCGCCTCGACGTCGGCTTCGACAAGGGTGCCTCGACGTCGTCGTCCATTTCGACGAGGGCGCCTCGATGTCGGCGTTTCGTCGTCGGCATCGGCGTCCCTCTCTACAAGGGCGCCTCGACGTCGACGTCCATTTCGACATCGGCGTCTATTTCGACGAGGGTGCCACGACGTCAGCGTCCATTTCGACGAGGGTGCCACGTCGTCGGTGTAGGCATCCATTTCGACAAGGGTGCCTTGACGAGGGTGCCATGTCGTCGGCAATAGGATTTCGACGAGGGTGCCACGTCGTCGGCGTAGGCATCCATTTTGACAAAGGTGCCACGTCATCGGCAATCGGATTTCGACGAGGGTGCCTCGACGAGGGTGCCACGTCGTCGGAGTAGGCATCCATTTCGACAAGGGTGCCTCGACGAGGGTGCCACGTCGTCGGCTCTCCTATGTGCCCCCTTGTATTCCATTCCCTTAGTTGCCCCCTTGTTTTTCTTGTCTGTGCTCGCAGACGCTTATATCCTGCATGATTAAAATTCGTCACGCCATCCCACCCCCGCCTGCAGCGAGGGTGTGGTCCATCATCCCACCCCCGCCCTCGGCGAGGGGCGAGGCACGCCATCCCACCCTCGCCTGTAGCGAGGGTGTGGTCCATCATCCCACCCCCGCCCTCGGCGAGGGGCGAGGCACGCCATCCCACCCCCGCCTGCAGCGAGGGTGTGGTCCATCATCCCATCCCCGCCCTAGCGAGGGGCGAGGCACACCATCCCACCCCCGCCTGCAGCGAGGGTGTGGTCCATCATCCCACCCCCGCCCTCGGCGAGGGGCGAGGCACGCCATCCCACCCCCGCCCTCGGCGAGGGGCGAGGCACGCCATCCCACCCCCGCCTGCAGCGAGGGTGTGGTCCTTCATCCCACCCCCGCCTGCAGCGAGGGTGAGGCGCGTCATCCTACCCGAAGCATTAAGGTAACTGTCCTACTCAAGGAACCAGCTCCTATCAATCAATTGTTACTGTCCTACTCGAGGAACCAGTGTCGAACCATTAAGGCAACTGTCCTACTCGAGGAACCAGCTCCTATGAATCAAACGTAACTGTCCTACTCGAGGAACCAGTTTCAAACCATTAAGGCAACTGTCCTGCTCGAGGAACCAGCTCCTGCGAATCAAATCAACTGTCCTACTCGAGGAACCAGTTCCGAACCATTTAGGCAACTGTCCTGCTCGAGGAACCAGCTCCTACGAATTAAATCAACTGTCCTACTCGAGGAACCAATTTCTACAAATTGAATGCAGCTGTCCTACTCGAGGAACCAATCATACATATTAATAGGACTGTCCTACTCGAGGAACCAGTCCCAGTGATATTATTCACGTAAGAAATACAAAATACATAATTTCAATAGTCTCTCGAATGAGATATCAACACGCGCAAAAATCACTTAAACTCTTTTATTTTTCTTACCTGAGTTTTACGAGTTGTGCCATCTTTAGATCAAAACGAAGTCACCATATTATCGTACCTTCTCCATTACTTGAGATGAATTTCGGCGCGTGGACTTTTCCATGAACCCTGTGATTGCCTTAATTTATTTTATACTGAAGGAGTTTACCAGCCTTCATTGCTGTAACGATTGCTGGTCGCACTCCCTGACACTTATATATTCCGTGCCCCCTTGTCTCGTGGAGCGGGCAATATCGACTTCTTTCAACCTCGTCATTAGCCTCCGGTTGGGGGGCGGCTTTTCAAATATTCCTTCATGACCGTGTCTTTTGTATATGGTCACGGGGTGAATCGTAAACCATTCTTCAAGGGGATAATCTTGAGGCTTCCCTCCTTTATCACTCTGAATGTCATTCTTTGTGTTATTCCATTCAACTTCTCTCGAGGTGACAACGGCAGTGAGTTGGGCTTCGCGTGCTTCTTTGGCTTTTTCAATTCTGATCTCCCCCTGAACCCTTGTAATGATGTCGTCCATGTCCCTTGGCGGATCACGCAGCAAACTTTCACATAATGGCGTCCCCAAAAGCAATCCTTCTCGGAAGGCGATCGCGGCGAATTGGGGATCACAATTAACATGGCGCATTTCAGCTGTAAACCTTTCAAAAAATTTCCCTACCTTTTCTCCCGGCTTCTGCTTGGTACTGAACAGAGTCGCCATATCCTTCTTTTGCTTGCGATTGCAGAAGTATTGTGAAATGAAAGCGCGGCTCAATGAGTCGAAATCCGGTATGGAATGCGGCTTGAGATCCTGAAACCATGTCGACGTCGGCCCCGTGAGACTGGAAGGGAAAATCTTGCACATTAATTTCTCGTCGGTTGTCTCGATGGACATCTGTTGTTTGTACCCCTTGATATGGTCCACCGGGTCGGTCGTTCCGTCGTATTTGTGGAATACCGGCGGGGTTTTGCCGCATTCAGAATGTCGTCGGTAAACGGAGACTTACCGACATCCCTTGCGATTTCCGCCGCTAGCTCTCGTGGGCCGGCACGCTTGCATGCATCAATCATTTTTTCCATCTTCTCACGCCACGATTCGTTGCGCGCCCTTTTGGATTGTCCTAATCCGGCTCCGCCATTTTGCCCCCCATTAGACGTGCCCCCCACCCCCTCGACGAGGGGTCCACCAGAGATTCCCCCGATAACGCCGCTGGCGCCTGCGTTCACTGCTACGTTGTTGGTTTGGTGGAGATCACTGATGGCGTCGTCGTCTGATGAATCACTGTCAAGTTGTAGGAACCTTTCAAATTTTCGTCGACGACGGGCCTCACGGTCTCGCTTTTCCTTCCGAAATTGCTCGAGTTCCTGCCTCAGCCTCTGCGTCTCGTTAGTTGGAGGCAAGTTCAGGTCGCCAATGGGGCTCGGGATGGACTCATTCGGCGGCTGGTGGGGAGGAATTTCATCACTACCAGTCCTCAGTGATAGAAATGGAATCCCGTCGGGGGCAGCTCCCGCCATCACTTTTTAGGGAAAAGTGTTTTCCACAGACGGCGCCACTTGTTGGTGTAGAAAAATTCCGTAGAGGAGTTTGACTCACCAATGAATGCGGACTGGCGCGGGAGCTGACCGGGAACAATCGAGAAGCTTCCCTCGAGCGTTGACTCGAAGTTTGACTGTTGGCTCGAGGAGGGGGGGTACCTGCAGAAAACTCTCCGATGCCTAAGTCAGTATATTTCTTAGTAGTGGAGTAGAGAGAATTAGAATTCGATGCATTACCTTGACGTCGAGCAGCCTATTTATAAGTGTACCTCGGCGTGGGCTGCAAGTAAACTTGCACAGCAAGCCGTAGTGACTTGAGCGGCACGCCACCATTAAAGCCGTATTTACTCCTGCAATAACCGTCACTTATTGGCGGCCATGATTGTCATACTGAATGTCGCATTTATCGTCGCATTTACAGCTACATTAACCGTTGCATTTACTGTTGTCATTACTTCTCTTTAATTGCCTTGATTGCAGGGTCAAATTTATTGACCACCCCCACATGTGTGTTTAGATTGGGTTGTTGCTTTCTGATTGGAATTAAAGGTGGTCAATCTTGATTGTTAATTGGACATGTGAGGTTGAATTGTACGTGGTGGTTTCCTTTTGTTTGACTATTGGTCATGGAAAATTAACCGGGGCATGCATGCTATGATATTTTGGATAGAGACTAAATCAATATGGCATAATCATGGTTTTGTTTATCATGGTATCTGGATGCTGAATGCTACGCCATGAAACCTTGGTATTTAAATAGAAAGCTAGTCATGGTTTATGTTTAATGTTGGGTGCCCTTAGTAATTTTCGGGGTGCACCTAATTTAAAAGGAAATTGTGTTGATTTGAGAAACTTCTTGATATGGTTATGATTGGTAAAAAGTCTAAGAACGATAAATGGTAAAATTTTCGATAATTGAGATAATTATCGAATTTGTGGTGATTGGTCAAAGCTTGGTCAATCCTGGTCAAACCAGGAAATATTGGTCGGACGATTCTTTAATCGTCGAAACTATTTGTTCAACGAGTTATTAACTATCATTATGTCGGAATCTAGGACTCCAGTTACCCGAGGAAAGGAAGGTACGTGAATCACGGACAACGTGAGTTAAACGACTTCGGAATCCAGGTAGGGGATTCGGGGCCTTTCCCGGTTAGTCGCTTTCTTATTTTATATAAAGTAATGCATGATGCATGTTATGGTATGGTTATGTTTAAATGCAATGCATACTAACCATTCCATGAGAGATATCGTTGATGGCTTGAGAGCGAAAGGGGCACTGACTTCCTTGGGTTCGATTCCCTAAACTTCCGGAGGGTTAGCTACACCGGTCGGACGGTGCGCGATCATAATGACGACCCGATTCCGTGTGTGTAGCTAGGTAGCGGACGCTCTCGCTACGCTTACCTGGTTATGAATTGAATTGAGGTAAGGTCGTGTAGTTGGTCTATGGGACCGGCCATCAGGTATTGTTTTGGGCCCGTATTTACTTGAAGTTCATGCATCGGATTTTATATCGGAAAATCATTTAAGTTGTCGTTCTTAAAGAAAATGCATTTACATTTGTTTTTATACTGGCGCCACAAAAGTTTATTTAAAGGTTTTCAAATCTAGCCAGGGTGAAGCCCCTGTTGAGCAGCGAGGACGAAAGCTTACCCCTACAACAGTGTGGATGCAGGTATTGTGTACTGGTGACGGGATTGACGGACGGAGCGGGTGTGTGGAGTCAACTTCGGTAAATGGTTGTAATGGGAACAGGTTCCGAAGTTTAATTCCATTTCTTGGATGTTTAGTGTTATCTCAGAAGTAGTTGATTGCTCATTTATTCTAAATTCGATACTCGGATATGTCGATTATTTCTTGACTCCTTGTAGACTCAAGCTTTAGACGAACAAATATTTGAAATAAAAGTTTTAAAGTTTTCACCTCAATATTATTTTAAACGTTTCCGCTGTGCGGTTTACGAAAAATTATTTAATAAAATGCCTTGCGGGTTTCTGGAATGTAAATCGGACATTCGGTTTATGTTTCGGGGTCTCAAGCTGGTGAGGTGCAGTTTGGGGCGTTACAATAAGTATCAACTATATAATGCACAAAAAATTAGCAACTACCTAAAGAGAAGAATTTCATGTCAATCAAACAAATAAAAGGAATAAACTTTAATCAAATTCCCAAAAGGAAAAAAAGGTTTAAGGGTTCACCTCTGTTAAGGGGATTAGAATTGGCAGTCAAGAAATTCAGAGAAGAAAATCCATTCATGCAGCAGATCGTGCCCTGAATAAAGAAATTACCAATTAACCAAAAAAACCACATAAAACAACCATTTGAGCTTATAAACGATTAGAAGAACCTCAAAAAAAAAAAATAGCCACAAAATCTATCTTATGATGCAGGTTCTGTTCGATGTATACTATATGAACATAAAATCTAAAATAAATGAGGCAAAGCAAAAGAAACAGATGAACCCAAAGCACATACCACTTTAAATGGCAATCGATTAGAAGAAACTATCAAAGCCAAACTTAGGATGATGAAATTTTATGTAAAACCCTTAAACGAATAATCTCAAAAAGCCGAACCCAACAAAATGAGAAGTTTTATTTACACATCCCTATTTACTAGATACACACCCATAATTTTTTTTCTCATCATGCATATTCCTTAAACTTCCTCTTCTGCCCTTCTTTCTTATTAGGAAACTTTTATTTACACATATCTATTTACTTATGTTTTTATCCAATTTTTCTTTTAAACTTCATCTTTTAAAACAATTAAAAGCACCACATCAATTCATTAAATCGACCACCGTCCACCTCGTCCTCGCATCACCTCTACCATACCACCCACCTTTGATGCTGCCAGTTGTTCACATTGTTGAATGAAATTGAATGGAATAGAGTCCATCTTTAGGTTTCAGTCTTCATATATACATCTCTGGATTGATTTTGAAACCACGTATAAACATAGAATAATACAACAATTGGATTAATATGTTTGATAGATTATTAAACAAATGCTGATAACAACAAGTACCTCCTCAATTCCTCACTCTATTAATTGTGTTTGTATGATAATTTGATTATAGTTGTGAAAGTCAATTGTATATTTGCTCCTTTAGCCTCACTCCAGAACCTTTGTGTTCTCACCTTCTTTTTTTTTTTTTTTTTTTGAAAGGGGTTTGGAACCCAGCCTAGCTGGGAGGCTCAGCCCCACGCCCGGTTCCATTTATTATATTAATATTAGTACTTTGCAACGGGGGGGGGGGGGGGGGGGGGAGACATAATAGTATTAGGTTTTCAGTATCAAGTAATTAGATATGTGTAAATAAATTTTTCCTAATTAAAAAAAGGTAGAAGAGGAAGTTTAAAGAAGAATATGGAAAAAAAAAAAATTAGGGGTGTGTATCTAATAAATAGGGATGTGTATATAAAAATTCTCCAGCAAAATTGACCGAAAAATTTATAAGTTAGCTGATACCTTTAAAGATTGAAACTTTGAATGTGAAACGAAAATTCCCAAATTGGGAACAGACTGAAATCGACCAAGACATCCCTTCCTCCTCTCTAGACTTTCCCTCAGCAATCTTCTTCTTCTTCTTCTGATTGGCATCTCTCACTCTGTGCAAGTCTAGCAAAAGCTCTTAGAGATTGAATCCAATTATAGAATTCGAATCCAGACCCTATCCCTAACCCAATCAATCTCAATCTCTCTCAAACTCTCACCTAATTCTCAAACTATCTATCCAACCAAAGCTATTTCCTCTCCATTTTAATTTTCTACCACCCAAAGTTGCATGCACCGAAATTGAAAACCCAAACAATCGCACCCAAACAAGAAGCTTACCTGGAGCTTGATCTCTCATATATCTCTGATTGCTCAATCGGATCCTCTGATTTGATCAAATGAGCTCAATTTCACATAATTGAAAGTTTGAAAGTTTCCCAAAATGAATAGTAAAGAAGGCTTTCTTTCGAACGATACTTGAAACCGGTCCAATCGATCATCGAGGTCTCAGACTGCGGTGTCTTCTGCTGCGTTAAGACGGAGGTACCAGCAATCGAACTTCTCATGAACAACAACGGCAGCCTGTAATTGAGGATCATAGAAGAAACGTATAGAAGATTATAGAAGGATGACAGCCTGTAATTAAAAGAAAATGGAAGGGCAAAACCGTCACTCCATTTCGGTTCCTGGAGAACAGTAAAACAGTGGATTCAGCTTTAGTGTGTGTGTGTGTGTGTGTGTGTGTATATATATATATATATATATATATATACATGAATAATATGATCCTATAATATGATCTTATACTTGTTTTCCTGATTATTAATTGTTGGCCCACGTACTGTCACAATCCCTGTAGGCCGTGTTTGTTTCATGGGACTGGACTGGCTTGGAGTAGCTTATATAAGAAAATTAGTTGTATCCCACGTTTGGCACACACGAGGACTCAATTAAATGAGATAAGAGAGTCCCCGCGTCAGGCTCCCGACCTTCTTACATAAACCCCCCAAAACTCATCGGACTGTGGAAGCAAGGGCTTCAACAACGCTCGTGGGTCTCTCGATCTATTTCGCACGCTTCAGCCTCGTCTCTCCCTCTTGTTCGCGCTTCAACCTCGTGTCTCCACTATCGATCGCGCTTCATCCTCCTTCAACTTCCAGGTTCAATTTCGTTTCTTTCTCATGCTCCTTTTGCTTTGATTTTGATTCCCTCTTCCCTTCGACCCCGTCTAGCTTCTTCTTCTCCTGTATCTAATGTGATTTGTTAAATTAAAGACTATGGATTGATTTTCTATTAACAATTTTTTATGGGTTGTGTACCTACATGTACGTTTGCAAAGCATAATTAGCTATAATCAGCCACGCTCATCGTACCGCCAGAGGTACCAACTACCGTCAAAGGAGTGACCCACGGATAGGCAGCCAGGCGGGCTACGGCCTGAGCACAAGAATACCCCGGGATCACCGCTGACGCGCCGCCACGCGCTATGCCAAGACGGCATCAGAAGCTACTGAAACTGGGAACTGAAGCACTTCAGTCCCACATCGAAAACAAGGAGAAGATCGGACCTCTCCTCACCTATAAAAGGTCCTCTCTTCTCTCTTCATTATTACGCATTAACTACTCATTTATTATTGTGCTGCCTATATGTATCAACTGACTTAGGCATCGGAGAAGTGAAGACCGCCCAGCGCGGTCTCCCTCTGACGCCCTGTTTTCATTTGGCAGCCAGCAAGGATCATCAAGTATACAGAGTAGCGGTCCGCCCACCGGACCCGCGTTAAACGGAGGTTTGGCTACCGCCAGACTTTGAGCATTAACAGGTTGTAACAATTGGTGTCTGGGTAGCTTGGATTTGCTAAGAATTGATAAATTTCAAGACTGGGTTTTTTCTTTTTTTCGTTTAACAACGTCTGTGTTTGCTTTCTTCTTCTTTGGTTGGTTGTTTTCATTGATTTTGGATGTTCATCAATTCTAGGTTTTTTTTTTCTTTGAACAATGTCTGTGTTTTTATCTTCTTCTTTGGTTGGTTGTGTTCTTTGATTTTGGAAGTTGATCAATTCTGGATTTTTTTTTCTTTGAACAACATCTGTGTTTTTATCTTCTTCTTTGGTTGGTCGTTTTCATTGATTTTGGATGTTACTGTGAAATCTTAGATATGGATCGAAGGCAAATTATGTTGCTCTTATTGGTGGAGTTGTGGCACCTAGAGACAATGTGTGCTTGTACTATGCTTGTGCTACTGATGTTTAATTTGAGACGAAGACGTGCTGAAAGACATGCTCTAAATAATCGTTCATTCGTTAGACGTGAGACTCGTTTGAGTTATCTAGATAGTATTATAGGCAATAGTGACACCGAATGCGTACACGAATTAAGAATGGATAGAAGGACTTTTGGCCTTTTGTGTGAACTGCTTCGCTCAGATGGAAATATAAAGAGTGATGGTTTGGTGTCTGTGGAAGAGCAAGTATGTATGTTTTTACATATACTTTCACATCATGTGAAGAATCGTACTATTAGAGGTAGATTTTTTCGATCCGGAGAGACTATTAGTAGGTATTTCCATTCTATACTACAAGGTGTTTTACGATTGCAAGGTAGTTTGTTGAGGGTACCTGATCCGGTACTTGCTGACTGCACAGATCGTAGATGGAAGTGCTTTAAGGTTAGTTTTTTGTAGAGACTGCAGTTTATTTGCATTGTTTCAGATTGTTAGCATGTTCATCTATATGTGCAGTTTATAAACTTCATGAATATACATATTTTTTTAATAAAATTGCTTGGGGGCACTAGATGGAACTTACATTAGAGTGCGTGTACCTGCAATTGACAAGCCAAGATACCGCACAAGAAAGGGTGAAGTCGCTACAAATGTGTTAGCTGCTTGTTCTCGTGATATGCAGTTCATATTTGTCTTATCGGGTTGGGAGGGATCTGCATCGGACTCTAGAGTTCTTCACGATGCAGTGACTAGGCCGAATGGGTTAAGAGTTCCCACTGGTGAGGCTATTGGATAAACATTGCACATTCAATTACTGCAGTTTTGGTTCATTTCACACACTAATAGGAATTTATATTTTGGTTATTAGGTTATTATTACCTTGTAGATGGTGGTTACACAAATGGTGAGGGATTTCTTGCACCATATAGAGGAACAAGGTATCATTTGTCTGAATGGGATGAAAGAAATATGCCTACTGATCATGTGGAATATTTTAACATGAAGCATTCCAAGGCAAGAAATGTGATAGAACGGTGTTTTGGAATGCTAGGGAAGGTGGCGAATACTAAGGAGTCCATCATTTTATCCAATAAAGACACAATGCCGCATAATTACGGTTTGTTGTCTTTTGCATAATTTTATTAGGAGAGAGATGTCCATTGATCCGATGGAGTATGCAGTATGTGAGATGCACAAAATGGGGAAGAAGCTGATGTAGTTGGCACGGTTGAAGCATCTAATCAATGGACTACTTGGAGGAATGAATTAGCTTTACAAATGCATAATGAATGGACGGGAAGAAGGGATGTAAGGGCTACCGGAGATACAGGGGTTTCAGGTGCTGCTGCAAGGGCTGCAAGAGCTGCAAGGAATGCAAGAGCTGCAAGGGCTGCTCCAGCTTCAAGAGAATAAATGATGCAGTTTCTGCTTTATAAGCCTTTTAGTACTAAGGATCATTATTTATGTAGCTTTTGATTTGTTGTATGAATACATTAATGCATTTTAATGCTTATGAGTGTAAAGACCTAGTCTTAATTTGTGTAGAAACGACTCGATTATGTTTCACACTTGATCATTATGAATTGATTCTAGAGTGTTTATTGATATATTGCTCTGACATCTTGGCTGGCTTGGATGACAATGGGAATGCATTTTAACTTTAGAAGAGTCATTCGTCTTTTTTTTTTTTGGTTCTTGTGTTCTGTTCCTTTGGTTTCAGCCATTTAATATGTTCAAACCATGGGTTCCCTTGATCATTTGGGAATTGAACTGATTTAAGATTTTTCATGTATGGTAGTTTCTTTTTAAATTTCTTTTTCGTTGGTGCTCTGCTCTGAAATACTAGCTGAAAGAAACTGTATACGATTTGAGAATGGTCTTGTATTGTATTTTAAAAGAAGTTGAGAATGCATTTTAATGAGATTAGATTAAAATGCCTTCTTTTTCCCCCTTTTGATGTTGGATTCAATGAGGTAGGGACTGTGTATGTGCGTATATATGTTTCCCTTAAAATCTAGTAATTTGTTTTTGCCATTCTTTTAGATTTTCTGTGAATTTCCTTGCAGCATGAACCCAGTTGGCAACTAGCAGTCTAGACTTCCAGACTTATTGAAACCTTATTATTGTTTATCAACCTTTATTATATAATGTGACTATCATGACATTACCTGCTGAGGCTCTTAAAATGTCGTCTTGACCCTTTTTTATTGTCTATGACGCTGAGATCCCTTCACTGGATGGGACTTACAGTACTGTCATTGAACTCTAGAGTAGACAAAAAATATTTAGGAATCCTTAAAACAAAAAAATTATAAGCATGATTGAATGAGAAGGAAATGGTGCGAGGTTGACTGGATGAAGTGAGCTTAGAAACGAAGTTGATTGCCATGAAAAAGTTCTCGAGCTTTATTTTTCATTATTGTTTGGAGCTGTGGTTGCCCTTATATTAAAGTGATATGTTTTTGCCTTTCTGATTCAATGTGAATTTCCTTGCAGCTTCAACCCCGGTTGGAAAGTCTACTGACCGTGGTGCTTTGCTTGAGTGACAATCTATAAAACTAACTATGAAGGACTTCCAGACTTATCAGTACCTTCTTATGGTTTTAGGATATATTTGGCCTTTTGATTTTATGGTTTCATGATTTGTGAATTTGTGTTCTTTTGTTATGAGAATCAAGTTGGAGGGTGAGAAAGTGTGGGTTTTTCAGTTTTGTTTTCTTGCATTGGATGATTAGTTTACGAGTTTTCTCTTGGATTTTGGTTGCATTACAGTTTTGGTTGCATTTTTGTTGCATTACAGTTTTTGTTGCATTACAGTCTTGAATTTTGGTTGCATTACAGTTTTGGTTGCATTAGTTTACGAGTTTTCTCTTTTGTGGGTAGTTAGCTTAGTTTATTTGCATTGTTTCTCCTGTTTGCTTTGGCATTGCATTGCAAATTATTGTTGCAGTTGAAAGCTCACACTGAACATGGACATAGTCACATAGCACATATTTAAAATTGATCAAGTATTGGCAGCAGTTTGTTAAACTGGGAACATTGCAGATTGGCCGAGAAAATGTGCAGTTTGCCAAAGAAAATTAGTAAAATACTCTGAAGAGATTAGGATTAGTTTTGGAAAGCAGAAAAGTTGATAGTGAGTGGAAACTAAACTGGAACTAGAAAATTGTTGCAGTTTGATCATATTTATGCTTCTTTAACCATGAGATGTTGATTTTTTTTGCAGAAAATGGAAAGTGGTGATGAAAATACAGAGCAAGGGAAGTCAAGGCGTGTATGGACCAACTTTGAAGAAGAATCTTTGTTGAATGTTCTTGACGGAATCATTGCTGGAGGACAACGCTGCGACACTGGAAGTTTCAAATCTGGTACTTTACTGAAAATCGAGAATGCTTTAAATCTTTTATGTCCCAATTCCAATCTGAAGGCAAGTCCACATATTGAGTCAAAGTTGAAGAAACTGAAGAAAGATTATAGCATAATCTATGACATGATGAACAAGAGTGGATTTGCATGGAATGATATCAAAAAGTGCATTGAAGTTGATAGTAATGAAGTATGGGATACATATTTGCAGGTAATGAGGAAGTTTCATTAAGTTTCATTTTTAATCTAACTGGTTTCATTGCTGCACTGTGATGGTGATTCCTATGCATTTTCTGTCATAGCATAACAAAAAGGCAAAGGGATGGAGAAACAAGAAGTATCCATTATTTGATAGACTAGCTACCATCTTTGGGAGTGACCGTGCGACTGGAATTGGAGCTGAGGTCCCTGCTGATATGATGGAGGAGCAGAGCAACAATGAAGATGGCATTGAAGTTGAGAATGACACAAGCCCCATGTCAATGAGCACAGGACAATCTCAGGTTAGTCAGAAAAAGAGGAAAAGAAATGATGAAGATAAAATTATGATTGCATTGGATAAATTGTTTGAAGAATCTGGAAAAAGAATGCAAGCAGTGACTGATGCTATAGTGAAAGGTAATGAAGATCGATCTGATATTGCCAAGGAACTTAAGAAAATGGGACTTTCTGTTATAGACCAAATTGAGGCATTGAAAATCATTTTGGATAAGCCCCAAAATATCTCTGTGTTCATGTCCTTAGATGATGAAGTGAGAAAAGTGTATGTGGATAACTTGCTTGGGGGCACTGCTAGAGGATCTACCTAACTGCTGCATGAGGATATGTTCTTTTTTTTTTTTGTTTGGAAAACTGCAAGAGTTGTTGCAGTAGCTTATGTTGGACAAGCTCCTTCTTTTGCTAGATTAACATTCATTTTTGTAATTGATAGATGGAACTTGTGAATGTTAAATCTGTGTATTAGGGACTTGTGAATGTGTAAAAATTAACTACAAGCATGGAACTTTATTAGCATGTGTTGTATTAATAGGTGGACTTGTGAATGTGTTATATTAATAGGTGGACTTGTGAATGTTTCTACAAATTACCAACTTTTAGTCCAATGCACAAACAAACATGGGATAGGACTATTTTGACTATTCTGCACTTTAGTCCTAAGCAGTACCAAACATGGGTCAGGTATTAACATAACATATCCCAGGCTAGAAGAGTCCTAGACTATTATAGGAAATAAGGTGGGGGATAATAGTCCCACGTAACAAACACAACCTTAGTGTTTTTGATGCATAAAACCGTGTATTTCAGAACCTTGTGTGCTATGGGATTAGAGGGGTTATGTTAGCCGGGTTCAACTTTTTCTGATTAAAAACTAGAATTCTCATTAGTGCTAAACATACATATCAAGAGAGTACAAATTTGACAGGTATGGGAAAAAATCTGACAATTCATTCAGTGATCTCCATAAACAATTGCTTTCTCAAAAGGCTATATGATCTGTTAGATAAAACTAATAAGAAAATAAATTTCTGTCATCTGGTCAAGATAGTATATCACCGATGCAAGGTTGAAATATTGAAGATGCGGGCTAGCTTCATCTGGCCTCCTGCGTTGTCTGTGCTTCGAGATCAACTGTTCTGTTTGAGAGTTGTTCAAACATTGTTCGTAAGCGTTACATGCACAACCACATAGCACCATTATCAGAACAACGTACTGTGACGAGTATTCCAATACCTTATACCTATAACCGTTTTTGCCAATGAATATAGATGTTGGTGGTGGTAAAGGTAGTTGTGGTGGTGGTAGTGGTACATAGATGGTGGAGGTGACATTGGCATTGCTTATGGTAGGAGAGAGCGCTAGCTAGAGAAATACGAATAGCACGTATGATCGATCGATTGATTGAAAGTTGTGCAATTGTCACCTTCTATTATAGAATGAGTGCTTCCGTTATTCTATGTTATCTTTTGCTCGTTTTTGGAAACCTGCTTGCTGGGGAATTCTTCTCCTTGTGAAGTTAGGTTTGAACTTTTGATTGATCTCGGTTAGGATTCTTGGGAGTTCGGCTGGTAATTAATATCTATATGAACTTATAGGCAAACTGAAAAACTCTAGATGCATGCACATGAATGAATTTCATATCTCAACGAGGAGACATGTACGTGCATGAAAAGCAGGCAAGGTTCAATTCAACTGAAGATCCAAGCTAATCACCCTATAAACAGAAGCTCAAAACAACTCAAAGGATTGTTGAATTTGAAAATGCCATTACATGAAGCGTTTACGGTTCAGGATTTATGGGGATTCCTAAAATGGAGAGGTAACCATAATGTAACTATTTATAGCAAGTTCACCAAGATGAAGATAAAGAAGAAGAAGAAGTTTGATCAAAAACAAGGGTCGGCTGGCCAAGGAGGGGGTGGCAGCCATAAACAAGGGTTGCCGCTGATGAGGGAAGGCTAGTGGCCATTTGGTTCAATGATGATAGTGAAATTTGAACAATTCTTAAGTTCACCTCTAGGGTGAACGAGCATATTCACCCTCATTGTCGATTAACATACTTTTACTTAATAAATTTATAATCCAACGGTCCATATCTTAAATGAGCCTTTAAAGATTCTCTCTGTAAAAAATCAATTGAATCAGAAATCGTTTAATTATCTGATTGAATCAAACAAATGGATGGTTCTAATAACACTTACTACTATTATGATGAACCGTCCATGTATTTCATAAAAATGAATAACTAAAATGTCTTCAATTTAATTGATTTTTTACAAAGCTAATCTTTGTATTACATTATACAACATTAATGGTCGGATTAGAAAATTATAAAGCTATTATGCCTTAATCCCAAGAAAGGGTGAATATGCTCATTCACATAAGGGGTGAACCTAAGAATTGTCAGTGAAATTTTTAGACAAAATTCATTTTAAGTCCAAAAATTATGCCATATATTGGATCCAATTCAAACGATTTTTTTTTTTTTGTTAATTGCAGCTTGGCAACTCATTTGTTACATATATCATTTTGTCTATCTTTTCTCTCTTTTTTTTTAGGGGCCGTGACCACTTACCCGATTTTATGCTAAAAATTGCCCACTTACTCCACTAAGAGTTTTTTAACCCCATTTACCCAATCTAACATCCATTGACAATATTACCCTCATTTTAATTAATAAATTAAATTTATCTCTCTCTCTCAGACTCTCTCTCTCACCGGGATCTCTCTCGCTCTCCCCCTCCCCCAACTCGATCTCCAGCAGCTCTTTGCGATCCAAATACTCTCCATCTATCTGTTTATCTAGAATCGACGATCATGGCGGTGGGTTTGAGCTCCATGGCCGAGATTGCAGACCGGAGAGATGATCAGGCATCGAACATGATGGCCGAGAGGTGCGTGAACACTGAACCGGCGGCGTTGGAGTCGTGGCCGGAGGGTGCTGGGAGCTCAACTATGTCGTAGAGCTTCTGGGTCTTGGCCGATCGGATGAGTTGGGATTGTGCAGGAGAGGTGTTGGATGAAACGACGACGACGAGTGTGGCATACGTGCGTCTGTATTGGCCTGCATGTCTTTCTAATAACAGATTAAAAAATTGCCAACAGATCAGTACGTGTGAGTAGTTCAAACCTTCCAGAATGCCTGAAAAATCCTAGGTGGGTTGTAAAGAAATGTGTTAAACAGCGACAAGCGTGGCCCGTGGCCCACCATTGTACCGATACTGTCCCAACTTAACCACCCAATAGGTGTTGGGTTTTAATCACAAAAGGCCTCGGTACAATTGGGTGAGATCCACCCACTTATAAGTTATATTTTATTTGTCACTTTTCCAATGTGAGATCTTTCCTCTCCAACACGCCCCCTCACGTGCAACCTAATTCTAGGTCTGCACGTGAAATTAATTAATCCAATTTCCACATTGGAAATTGGGACACAAGTCTCATATCGGAGACTTGGTCGATACAATCCAAGGCCCACATTGGACACTTGGTAATTTCGATGGCAATACAGGGAACCCCAATTTGGGTTCATGATACGTGCCTACGTGGAGACGCAATTGGAGAAGGACCCGCTTTGATACCATGTTAAACAGCGACAAGCGTGGCCCGTGGCCCACCATTGTACCGATACTGTCCCAACTTAACCACCCAATAGGTGTTGGGTTTTAATCACAAAAGGCCTCGGTACAATTGGGTGAGATCCACCCACTTATAAGTTATATTTTATTTGTCACTTTTCCAATGTGGGATCTTTCCTCTCCAACAAAATGCAACTGCAAGCCTCTCGGGGTAATGGTTCTGTAGAATGTTGATACATTCACGAGCTGTCTTGACGGAAACATTGGTGTTCAGTGAGAAGCCAGTGAAGTCAATCAACCATGACATCTGTTCTTGACCTTTACGAAGGTTGAGGATACCATTTTCTATAAGATAGACTAAATGGCGAACATTGCCTTCCGGTGAATTTGTGTTCTGAAAAAGTGAACAACAACAATTAAATATGTTTACTACAGCCTTACTACCAATGTACCAAATTCTTTTGGTGATTGGGCCTCATTATAAGTACAGTCCTCCCAAGTCGATCATGAAAATTTGCTCTTGACACTTTGCCAGTCTCACCTTCATGTGCTACTTCATGCTGAACAATGACATGTTTTCATGTAAAGAAGTATAATGAGATTATTGGGAGGCAGTAAAAAGATTATTGAGGGGCAATAAAATATTTATTGGGCAATAATAAGATTATTTATTTGGATAAACCTACTAAAACTTTCAAAATTAAAAACATCTTCATTTTTCACTAATTATTGATCCCTAATAAACTTGTTATTGGGGGGCAATAATATGTTTATTGGGGGGCAATAATATGATTACTAGGGGGCAATAATAGCCGGATTCCGGATTCTGGTGACTGGTCGCCAGATTTCGGTCATCGGTTGCCGGATTTCGGTCACCGGAGTCGGCTGCCGGCCACTGGTCACCGGAGTCCGGCAAGGTGGAGGATGACTTCTCCCTCTAAGTGAGAAAGAAGGAGAGGGCAAAAAAGTCTCAAAAATAAATAAAAAGAATGAAAAAAGAATTAATTGGGTATTAGGGAAATAATCCTTTAGAGTGTTTTGGGTAAATGGGGTTTAAAAACAGTTGGTGGAGCAAGTGAGCAATTCTTAAGCTGAAATTGGGTAAATGATCATTTTCCCTTTTTAGGGTTGATTATATTAATAACCAATCCATGATTAATAAAGGTAAGATTTCAAAATTTTCATTTATTTTCAAAGGTAAAATGGCAAATAAAATTTTTACAAAAGTTAGAGAACATGGTTAATTGTTAAGCAGCAATAAGCATGACATGTGATCCATCATTGTACTCATATTGTTTCAACTTAACCACATATTGAGTGTTGAGTTTTAACACAATAAATCGTTTGAGTATAAGCTATCTACTTATTAGTCATATTTTCTTTGTTACTTTTTTAATATTGGATATTTCCTCTCCAACATTAATATGGAGGTATGAAATTTCCAATTTGAAAAACACTTTTAGATAGGCGTATAGCACAGTTGATCATGTCATGTGCACCTTGTTCCTATCTTTGTGCTTACCAGACACCAAAAAAAAAAAAAAAAATCTTTTCCTGACTCTCAAATCTGCGAATCAAACAAGAGCTCAATTAATGCACAATTAATCATATCTCGCTTAAAATTGAAGGCATTGCAAAGACAAAGTACAGCAGTGGGTATTGAAATTTTTTTGTTCCAGAAATTTGAAAATGTCCAATACTAGCTCCTAGTCGAAAAGTCTCAGACATTTAATTCGTTGTTATCTGGATTAATTGACAGTTCAACTCTTGAAAATTTCTGATTTCCAACAACATTTGGAATATACCACCATTACTTTCCACAAAATTGAAGTCTAATTACTGTCAGAAACTGATAATTTGATTGCGATGAAAATGCAATGCAGTGGGCATTTGCCCTCCTTCTAATTTAATGTCACTAGCTAAAGTTTACGATTAGAAATATGGTTTAAGTCTGCAATACACCAGAGATATATCGTACCAGAGGGGAAGAATGAAGATGCGGATGTAGCACATTCTTGTCCAAGCATTTGGACTCCCTTTTAGTTGGTTTGTTTTTGTTTTGCTTTCTGCATGTGGTGGGGCGTTATTATTATTGAAAGAAGAATTGGGAATAATTAGGACCCATGAGCCCTATGGTAGTGTTTGTATATTATATGGATTAGATGATGATAATCTAATCTGGTGTTCAGTGATCCAAATGTCTTTGCAAGTGGCATGGTAAAAGCATCAATGCTATATAGTATATTAGCTTTCTTGCACGTGCGTTGTAATTCTTTTTATTGTTTACATGTTTTTGATATAATTTTATTACTATTTATACACTTACACTTCATTTAGTTAATTTTAATAAAAAACTTTGCTTGTTATAATTCTACTACTTGCAATTTTTTTTCTCATGGTGAAATAAAAATGTATAAACAAAATAACTGTATTTATTTTTGTGTCGTCTCAATTTCTTTCAGTGGTCTTTTCATTGAAATTTGTTCAAAATTAATAAAATAATGGCCCTAGCAACAATTTTTTTTTTTTTTTTTTTTTTTTTTTTTTTGGGGTGTGATGGTTTGTTGGGCAAGAAAATTGGTCATGAGCAATTTGAGAATTTTAAAAAAGACACCAAAAATAATACAACAAAGAGAGCCCAATGGCTTAAAAAAAATTCATAAAAAAAAAAAAGAGACTAGATAGTTTGTTGGGTATTATTATTCAAATTGGCTAGAGCCAAAATCAGAGGTTCAAAAATTTGACCAAATATGAACAGTATTTTTGAGTCGGCTTTATTTTGCTAATAGAGATAAGTACGGTGTAGGCCCCCTGTCGAGCTTCTGTAAACTGTAATCGTGCACAATGGTCATTGGTTTTGGTTATATTTGTCAAAGTTTTAGGCGGGTTGCAACGATTTGTACGGCCTCAGATTTCCAGTCAAAATGGCAAAGCCTTTTGGACTAGCAACATATACTTCCGACGGCATTTTGGAATTTGGAGAGATCAATGGCGTGATGCCTTCTTCAACCGATCATGCAATGCGTTTGATGGGTCTTGACTAACAGAAGCTAATGCAAAATTATTGATATGTTATCTTAATTAATTGTCTTAATTTATCTTTTTTTCTGTAATTATCAACTAAAGTTATCAGATTTGTTTTCGACCGTTCAATTGTATTAAGGGAGGCTCTTTTTCTTTGAGAATGCGTGATGAGGTTAATTAAGATTTATGTCATAATCTACTTAAAGATTGAATTTTATATCCTGCTTGATGCCTGAGGATTATTTGGGCTACTGGCATGACTTTCTATATCTTGAAAATTGATGGTACAACGTAGACGATTAATATAAAGAACAAGTTGATTGGTGTAAAGGTGACCCCAAAAATAAAAACACAAAATAGATTTACAAAGATTTTATTATCATTTTTATATCAGTTTAGTGACCATGACATGATTGATATGCATGCATTGATGCATATTTTTTTTTGAGAATTGGAATGAACATATATACGCATTGATGCATATATAGTTATTTATATACATTGCAAACGGCTTCTTTTTTATTAACTGCCTCCCAGTTTTCTATAGTTCTTTTATATACGTTCGCGCGAAAGGCCACTGCCCACGAATTTGAGGATGAAGCAAGTGGCTACCTTCTCTTTCGGTAGAATATGTGATGACTACTTCTTCTTCTGTCTTATCTTCTTCCTGGGTTGCTTCTGGTTCCATGCTTCCACTGCCCAAAATGCTACTACGGACCCAACCGAAGGTACTCCCTCTACTAAATTTAGTCCATATTTAACGGCATAAATTTTGGGGAATAATTTGTGTATACGGCTTATATATATATGATATGTATGTATTACTTGGTGGTGTTCAGTGGCGGCGTTGAACTCTATATTACTACAATGGGACGCGCCAGCGGTGCCTCTGTGGAACATCAGTGGAGAGCCATGCAGTGGATCGGCCATCAATGGCACCGACTTCGAGGACGGCCTCAATAACCCAGCCATCACTTGCGACTGTAGTTTTGAAAGTAACACCACCTGCCATATCACTCAATTGTATGTTACTCTCTCTAACTGTGTTGTTGCAACTTGATTCTAATGGCTGGCGAACAAGTAGTCTTTACTTCATGCAGTTTCGATCTGTTTCTTGTGTCTTTGCAGGAGAGTTTATGCTTTGGACAAAACAGGAGTGTTACCTGAAGAACTTGTGGCTTTGAAATATCTTACTTTTTTGTATGAATTACTCGCTTCTTTGTTGTCTGGTGTATTGAAGATTTGAAATTGACGATCATATATAATGATGGCTGCATTTCAGTTTCGAATTAAAATTGTTGTCGACAAATTCAATTTTTTGTAGCAAAATCGATCAGAACTTTTTCACCGGTCCCCTACCAGCATGGATTGGCAATATGTCTGAGTTGACTACGTTGTAAGTTCAATAGAACCTTTGTTTTTTCAAATTTTCAGTTCCTCTGTCAGTGTGTTGGACTTTGCTTTCATATAAGGGCAGTCAGCCGTCTAATAAAAAGACGGCCATTTTCCCACTTGAGCTTTGTTGATTTTACACCCAATTACAGACCAATATATTCTGTCCGTCTTCAATCCAAATAGCAAAAATTATCTGTCACCAGAATCTATTGCGTTTGTGTGTACTATTTTTACAGAACAATAATGCCAATATGGCAACAGCTTAAATTGATATTATTTCTTACAGGTCGATTGCCCACAATGACTTCTATGGACCCATCCCCAAGGAGCTTGGAAACCTTAAGAAACTAAATCTGCTGTAAGACCTGATCAAAACGACTGTGTATTTGAGCATCAACTATGTCTCTTAATTGTGGGATAGCATAGCAATGAATAGATACTGTGATGTAGACAACTGAGGAAACCTTATGATATAGAAACATGCATTAGAATGTAACATAGAGATTAGCTAATTAATATATATCCTTGTATGTGTAACAATTTTGGCTGTTCTGTTTTCAAGAACTGTTCTGTTGGGGAAATAATTATTAAGAAGAATTACAGATTGAAAGTTTATGTTGGGAGGGACGATTGTCTGTGAAAACTACATGATTAACACAACACCTAGTGACACACTCACAATTCGTTAGGAGAATACAGGAGATCGGAGCATACTATATATGGATCTCCCCCATATCATCTCTGATTGCTTTCAAGTAATTTTATGCCTTTTTATCATGACTTTGAAGGTCCTTTGGAATAAATAATTTCTCTGGAACACTGCCTCCAGAACTTGGTAATTTAGTCAATCTCGAAGAGCTGTAAGTTCTTTGCTTAGTTAATCATAGTTCATTTATGTGTTTCTAATACGTACTTTTGATGAGCAATGTGTTCACATGAAATGGTGGTAATTCAATTTTGATTGTCACAGTTACATAAACAGCTGTGGACTTGGTGGTGAAATTCCTACAACATTTGCGAAACTTCAAAAAATGCGAATCCTGTAAGAATATTGTGTTTTTATGGGTAAATTGTTCCTTCAGAACTTTTATATACATATGTATATATCTATTATGAACTGATCTTACCATATTCAACGGGTGGAATTTTAGAGGGGCATCAGACAGTCCTTTCTCAGGAAAGATACCGGATTTCATAGGGAATTGGACAAAGCTAACCTCCTTGTAAGTGTGAAAACCTTTTTCTTTGTGAAGGCAGAATTAGTATTTTGCTCACAAGCCTCTTAAATGTTTTTTAGGAGATTTGAAGGGAATTCTTTTGAAGGCCCAATACCAAGCAGTTTTTCTCAGTTGACCTCAATGAATTCTCTGTAAGTACAAATGCTTACTATAATTCTTTCATTCTCTTTATCAAGACTTAATTTCAGTTATGTGTTCACATAATTAATGACGCAGACGAATCAGTGATATCTATAATGTGAGCTCCTCTCTTGACTTCATAAGGAATTTGAAGAAATTGACTGATTTGTAAGTGGTGCACATACTTATCCCCTCATATATTGCAAACAGTTCTTTTCGTTTTCAAACCTGTTATCTAACTCCATATGCTCGTCCACTTTTTTATTTACTATTTTATTTTGTGGCCTGACAGAGCTCTCCGAAATGCATTAGTCACTGGCCGCATCCCTTCTGATATTAGAGAATATCAAAGTTTAAATATACTGTATGTTCCAAAAGACAGAATTTTCGGTCTCAAGTATGTATATGAATTAGTTTCTTTCTTTCTAACTGCTCCGCTTGGTCTCCAAAATTCATGTTTCAGGGATTTGAGTTTCAACAATATAACAGGTCAACTCCCAAGTGACTTGTTCAACATGAGTTCTCTCACATCCTTGTAAGAAGCCCTACCCTCATTATCACTATCCTTTTTCTTTATTTTGTAGATCTATATTTTCCGGTTTGATTGAGATCTTAACTAAAGCCATAAGATTTCTGCCCACATACGTACGTGGTGATATTTAACATCTGACCTTTTTCTTTCTGGGATGCTTTCAACTATTATTGAAATTGCCAGATTTCTTGGAAATAATAGTTTGTCTGGAGTTCTGCCTAGCCAAAAGAGTGATCTTCTTCAAACCATGTAAGTCATGATGTCATAAAAGCATGTTCTATTGAATCCATCAGAAATTTAAACTTGTGTCAGTGTGTGCATCTGCTTGTGAAGTAATGCATGAAGATTGAAGAGTTTCTATTACCTGAAGATTTTTTTTTATATTTCTTTACAATAGCATATTTGAGCTTACATAGAAACTTCTTTTCAAATGTCTCTTTAAAGCACATTCTATTCTTAGAAGTATGGTTTCTTCTGATCATTGGGATGGCAATTTTTTTTTTTTCCAAATTTGAAGATTTTTACTAGAACTAAAGGCAAAGATAACTAGTGTATATATATATTCAGCACTTGACCCAATCATAGCCATATTAATGAGATGCAATAAAATCTGAGTCAGGACCTTCAATTTCCAATTGACTGATGAAAGCAATACATTCCTTTTTCTTATTCAAACTCTACTTCCATACATTTTGCAACTCCTCATTCTTGCTCTTATGTGCAGAGATTTATCTTATAACTATTTATCAGGAAGTCTTCCCCCATGGGTAACCACAATATCGCAACTGTATGTCTCTTTTATCTTCATCTCCATTTTACAGTATAAAATCACCAGATTGTACTTCCACAAAGTGTCTTGCCTTGTATTATTGTGTGTGTAAGACACATGAATGAATCTGAGGAAACAGTAAGTGAATAATGACCCCTAAACCACCCATTCCCTCCCGGTCCTTTTTTTAAATGTCGCTCATTCTAGCATCCTGGTAAGTACCATCAAATTTTTTATGTGATTGGTTAATAAACTCAATGCAGGAACTTGGTGGTCAACAACTTCACTTTTAACGAAAGTTCAGAAATAACGTGAGTTGAGGTTCCTCTTACCCACTGTTAGAGCAATAATACCATCACATGTCAAACACATCACTTCTAGGATATATGATAAGCAATTGATTGATGTCACAATTCTGCAGTTCAGTAGATACATAAGTGACAATAGTTCTCTGTGTTTGCAGGCTTCCTGGATTGAATTGCCTTCAAAGAAATTTTCCTTGCAATAGAAATCCCCCACGCTGTAATATGCTTTTATTTGACTCATACTTTAGTATTTCATTTTATCACGCGATAGAAATGGATTGCTTGCCTAAGTATATGGGCAAGCAATGCATTTTAAGAGAGAGCATACTTAAAAGTAATGATAACCTTACCCCGGCTTGATTAGGAAGCTATATATGCCTCGATAAAAACTTAAAACTAATAAGTGAGCAAAGCAAGGCCTGCTTAATACTTCTGGAGATATAGTACTTAAAATGAAACTTTTTGAGATTAGAGGGTTCTTTGCGAGTTCTGAACCATTTTCATTTCTGATATCAGCTCGCTTGAACTTCAGCATTTATAGGAAAAAATGAGTAAACAAACCTGGTTATAAAAAAAAGAATTAAATTCAGTTTACCCCCCTGTACTTTGGGCCTAAAATCAAACTGGTCCTTAAACTTTTTTTTTTAATCAGACTGGTCCTTGTACTCTCAAACAACATCACCCGAGTCCAAATTCTCCAAATGTGACGTCATAGGCTGAGTTGGACCCGACAAGGGGGCCCACACTTCAGCTTTTTATGCCCTCTTTTAGGGATTAAAAAGCTGAAGTGTGGGCCCCCTTGTCGGGTCCAACTCAGCCTATGACGTCACATTTGGAGAATTTGGACTCGGGTGATGTTGTTTGAGAGTACAAGGACCAGTCTGATTAAAAAAAAAGTTTAAGGACCAGTCTGATTTTAGGCCCAAAGTTCAGGGGATAAACTGAATTTAATCCTAAAAAAAAACAATAATATGAGTCTTCTCCGTTTAGTTTGTGTTATTCTTGTGACTTGTGCTATTATATATACCAAACTTTACAGATGCAAACTTCTCAATCAACTGTGGAGGACCAGACATGAGAGGAAGTGATGGCATATTATATGAGGCAGAAAACTCAACTCTTGGCCCAGCAACATATAATGTAACCAGTACAGAGAAATGGGCTGTTAGCAATGTGGGTTTGTTTGCTGAGAGGAAGAATCCAAGCTATTTGCTACCCTCCCTGGCACAGGTTACTGGGTCGGATGTGACCCCAGAGCTTTTCCAGACTTCAAGATTATCTCCAGGATCACTGAGATACTATGGCTTGGGTCTCCAGAATGGACCTTATACTGTAAAATTACAATTTGCAGAAATGGTTTTTGATGATCGTGCATCACAAACTTGGAAAAGTTTAGGAAGGCGAGTATTTGATATCTATATTCAGGTAAGATTAGTGGAGAAGAAAACTTTAGGCTGCTATGTACTATGTACTATACATTATTTCGTAAGACCCAAAGTATTTTACATCTCTTCATTTTCATCCTAGGGGCATCTAGAAGTGAAGGACTTTGACATATCCAAGGAGGCAGGTGGTGTTTTAAGAGTAGCAACGAGAAACTTCAATGTAAACGTGTCGGACAATTATGTTGAAATTCATTTGTTCTGGGCTGGTAAGGGGACCTGCTGCATACCTAATCAAGGTGATTACGGTCCACTAATATCAACGGTCAATGCTGTTCCAGGTATAGTATTTGATGTTAAGTTACAAATATTTCATATGCATGCCTGGTGTGGTGTAAATGTACTTGTGAAGGCACTGAAATTCTGTTTTCTTTATCAGATTTTAAACCAACTGTTTCTGGGATTCCACCAACTACTCCAGGAAAGAAGAGCATGACAGGGGTGATTGTTGGCGTTGCAGTCTCTGTCGGAGTTGTGAGCTTGCTATTAATATTTGCAGTTTTATATTTGAGGAGAAAAATACCAGACAAGGATGACGATGAAGGTAAGAGCACAATATAAGTATAGTTGCATGCGGTTCAAGGTTCTTCTGATATTTGAGAATCATGCAAGGAACCTTGATAGTTGATATGATGTGCAACAAGTGCAGATGACCCTTTCTGAGAAAGTACTTACATATTTTGACGTTAACATTAGTTTTGCAATAGCATGTATCTATGGTTTCTGAATTTGGATTCTCCCTTGTTGCATATGTAGAACTTCAAGGATTAGACCCGCGACCAAATACATTCAATTATAGTGAGTTAAAAGCTGCAACAGGGGATTTTAATCTTTCAAATAAACTAGGGGAGGGAGGATATGGCGCCGTTTACAAGGTAAATCTATATAGTTTTACATCAATGTGATGGGGTGCGTCTATAATACATGAATTTTTCGACACATCAAGTAGACCAGTTTGATAAAGAGGTAGATTGGGTCCATTCATTGGTAAGTTAACTCAGCATGATCACGTGCTAGTATCCAACTGTAGTGAGCTGGTCTACTGTTGTAAGGAGTTATTCTACATTTGATGCACTGATTCGTTAGTGTACTTTAGACTTATTCCATTATCATGTTCTATTGAAATAAGTCAAAGTCACATCTACAGAAAAAAAAGTGAGCAAATATTGCTTCTATTTTCGCTCTGTTCATGTCATTATATGGTATACTGTATAGGGCATACTTTCTGAAGCGAGGTTAGTGGCTGTGAAGCAACTTTCAGTAGCATCTCACCAAGGGAAGAGTCAATTTGCAGCAGAAATTGCTGCCATATCTGCAGTGCAACATCGCAATCTAGTGAAACTGTTTGGATGCTGTGTCGAAGGAAACCAGCGAATTTTGGTTTATGAATATCTTGAAAACAAGAGCCTTGATCAGGCACTTTTTGGTACATATAATCCTATCTTCTACCAATCGTACACTCTGTGCATTTTACTTTTATATTGCATACAAAAAATACTCTGCAGCTGCAACTACTCCACATTCTACATCCTACATTTTTTATGCAGTCCTTTCTCTCTTTGTAGAAGAGTGAAGACTAAAGAAAACAAAAGGCAATTATGTGAACATTAAGAAATACAAACCTGCTCGGAGGTTTTTCAAACAAAAAAGAAAATTATTGCTAGTTAAAGTTTACATGTGTTGTGTGTAAATCAATTATTTGTAGAACAATTAATATAAGAGTCCGATTTGGATTTTCAACATCGAAAGCAATTTTGAACTAGTCCAAGTCTCATTTTCTTTTTCTTTCTCTCTGGTTTTCTTATTAAATCTTAACATGCATTGCATTTCCCAGACTTAATTTGAGGTTCTTGTATTTGTCACATAATAAAAGTTTGTTACTGGAATAATGGATGACGTCAGGAAACAACTTGCATCTTGACTGGCATACCAGATTCAATATCTTGTTGGGAACAGCAAGAGGACTTGCCTATCTTCATGAGGAGTCGAGGCCAAGGATAGTACATAGAGATGTCAAAGCCAGTAATATTTTGCTTGATGCAGACCTCTCCCCAAAAATATCAGATTTTGGACTGGCAAAGCTTTATGATGATGAGAAAACCCACATCAGCACCCGAGTTGCAGGGACAATGTAAGCCACTGTTACTTTTATAGATCCGTCCTTGTACTTCTGTTCTATATATGTACCATGTTGTTAATATCTTGTTCTGTTGGAAGACTATTTACATATACCAAAATATTCTTCCGCGTTGTTAATGATGGAATTGAGTTCATATTCATACTAGCTGATGAATTTTCGATGCACATATAGTATATGGCATGTTATAATGTAAATAATGGCTAAACCGAAACTACATTTTCAGTAACCAACTTGATAATCATGTAGAGGCTATTTGGCACCGGAGTATGCAATGCGGGGACATCTGACTGAAAAGGCTGATGTATTCGGTTTTGGAGTTGTCATTTTGGAAACTCTTAGTGGGAGACCGAACACTGACAATGACTTGGATGCCGGAGAGATTTATCTCCTTGATTGGGTTGGATTTTTATTCTATTTTGTTATTTCTTTATTGCGAAAGTCCTTCTCTCCCTTTTAACCTTGTCATAACATTTTTAGGCATGGACTCTACATGAAAAAAATGAGCGTTTGGGGCTTGTGGATCCGAGACTGACCGACTTTGATGAAGAAGAAGCAAATAGATTGATAAGAGCAGCTTTCCTGTGTACTCAGGCATCCCCATTGATGCGGCCATCTATGTCTCGTGTGGTGGCCATGCTTGCTGGAGATATTGAAGTAGGTAATGTTATGGCAAAGCCAAGTTATTTGACAGACTGGGATTTCAAAGATGTAACAGGTAGCTTCTTGATTGATGGTGATACCCCCTCAACTGGGATGACTCACCCCAACAATCAGTCTACTGGCATCACAACCGGTGCTAACACCGGAATTGACCTGATGCAGTCTCCTGTGAATCCTAATCATTCATTGCTCACTGGGATTATAGGAGAAGGAAGGTGATCCAAGTATATTTCTTCTTCTGGCTGGTAATATTGTACCCGTGCTGGTTTGATCTTCTTTGGCTCAGGTCACACCATCCATCCTAAGCCATGTATTACTCTTTGTATCTTTCTGTCTAGTAATGATGCTGTTTAAGTAAAATGAGAAACAATTATAGAGAGGATCCGGTTGTTTTCACCGCGCATAATGATAAGTACTATACATCTGTTTATAGTGCACTTACACTGTTGATAATATGAATCCCACATGAGAAAATGAGGACCTTGCTTATGGGTTTGTACTTAGATTATTAATTATTTTATCATACATATGCTAAAGTTCATTTAGTGACTTTGATGATTCACAAGGCAACTTTTGTGTCATTTTGTGCAAGATTTTGTCCATGAAAACTTTTCTTCTATGATGCAGCATTCCCTTCTATTTATGTTTACATTGAGATTCAAACTCGTACTATATCCTACGATTTTTCTACTTTCATTCACCACTTGGACTGACTTCACAAGGTTCAGTATTATCTGTCAAATGCTCTGTTTTTCGAGAGATGGACATTGATATTACATGGTTTGCTAAATCCTAAATAAAGGCTAGAAATGTAAAGAAAGTAACAAAATTTGACAGACAACTTAACTGACCACAAACATAGAATGAAATTCAAATCCGGAAGGATTGAGAATCTCTCTCTCTCTCTCCCCGTTTCCCTCTCGAAACCCTAATAGAGCCGTCTTCCTTTGGAGCCATCAAGCATGGAGGCAACGGACTAGTGGATGGCCTTGTGGCTACCTCAGCGTAGGGAAGTCTTAGAAGCTTAATAAAATTGTCTAACAAATGATCCAACCATTACTTGAACCCATGACCTCTCGGACACAAGTCACACAACAAACCTCAGCTTAGGGAAGTCTTAGAAGCTTTATATATGAATAAATTGGGATTTGAACTTGGCCTGGTCCGATTCACTTCCTGGTAGTGTCAAAGTTACTTGGTTTACATCGATGTCTAAGGCGTCCTTATTTAGGGTTCTAGACTTTCTACATCTTTAGGCAGTAGCTTGATTCTGACCGGCATAATATGAGTGAGTTACTGTGTATTGTATACGGTATACCCTTCTCTCTCTTATTTATTTTAATGGATAAACACCCTTTTGATAGAAAAAGAAAAATAATAATAAAGAAAGAAGGAAAAGAACCACCATCAAACTTTTCTTTCCACTTGCAGGTTCAAGCGGCTTGATTAGATTAAGTCAGCCAATTGCAACGACACAATGTGGGTAGTAATTTGGGCGTGCATTGACATTTCATCAGTTATTGTCATATAAAAAATCCAACTTTTGAAAACTCACTTTGAGTCTTCGCATAGTGATGCAGTTTATGGTTCTGTCTCGTTTTTAAGGGCGACTTTCATGTTGGTCTCAGACCCGCCACATTTGACTGAAAATACATCCGACTTTGCTATCCCATCGCTGTCGCATTTTCTTGTTAGATTTTTTTTCTTGACTCGATATCAAGATAGTCTTTAGTAAGGCAACTGAATCATTAGATTTGTCTGACCGTCTAATAAAATGTCTCGCGACTTCTAATGCACGATGTAGGACGTACGGAAAAAAAAAAACTTTATTTACCACTGAAAATTAACCATCCAAGTTGATATATTATATCCCAATTCATTCACAATTTTTCTCTATGGTGCTTTAGTGGTCCATCGCACTCTTGCACACTAGATTCTTGCTTAAATGGCTATACGTTTTCCCAGTTGGCTACTACCTAGGATTTTGAGAATGAAGCAGCAACCATCTCTTTCAGTCTTCTTGTTCTGCCTCTGCTTCCTGGGTTCCTCTTGGTTTCAAGTTTCCACGGCTGAAAATGCCACCACTGACCCATCTGAAGGTACTCACACATGAATTTCAACTCTTTTAGCCCATAAAGTTTCGAGTCCTGGACTCTTGAACTGTCTCGGTATCTGTATCTGTGCATGTTTTGTTCTTGTTAATGTGTTCTCAGTTCGAGCGTTGAACTCAATATTCTCACAATGGGATACTCAAGCGGTGGCGCTGTGGAATATCAGTGGGGAGCCATGCAGTGGATCAGCCATCAATGGAACTGAATTTGAGAGCCCTCCTAATAACCCAGCCATCATTTGCGACTGTACTTATGACAGTGGCACCACCTGCCATATTACCCAACTGTATGTTCTTCACTTGCTGCTAATACTGAATTTATTAACATAACCTTTACTGAAAGCACTCTTAAGTGTTCCCATCTTTTTTGTATTTCAGGAGAGTCTATGCTCTAAACAAACGAGGAGTGTTTGCAAAGGAACTTTTGGCTTTGAGATACCTGACCTTCTTGTATGCTTTTCTATTTTGTTTTTTCTACTCTGCTGTTTCTTTTATCAAGTTTTGATATTGCATATAAAGATGTGAACTTTTTAATTTCAGCTGAAATAATCTTACTGCATACTTGGGTTCTGGATAGCCAGTGATTGGGGCCTCTTTATTGGCCTCATTATGGCTTGGAATTATGGGTTCAGGTTGCTTGAAATTAATATAGACTCTGTCAAGTTTTTCCTCAATCCTATTGACTCTTGTGGTCCTCCTTTGCAGCCTGGTTTCAGTTTGCAAAGAGTTTTAGAAAAAGACCGTTTGTCGTGGATGTTGTTTTGGCTACCAATTTCAATTTGCAATTGATTTGTTATGCTTTTCTCTAGCCTCATAGACAGTTAGGCTGTTTAATTCCTAAAGCAGAATTTCTATTGAAAATTGTCGCAAGTATTCATGACATACTGAGACGTTAAGAGTTGATTATTACACTATTTGTTTCAATTTTTTTAGGAAAATCGATCAGAATTATTTCACAGGTCCTCTACCAGCATGGATCGGCAATATGACTGCATTGACATTATTGTAAGTAATGAGACAACATCTGTTAAACTTTAGTATAACGTTTGAAGTGTCTAATACTTCGCTACTTTCCTTGGTTCATGGTATTATTCAAATTTCTCTGTCAGCTTGTGCTCCTTGCTTTCTTATACTGGTCTCATTCTAATAAGAGAGGCATACTCTTACTTTAGCAATCTGTTGATTCAAGACCATCCCAGCCCGGTATTTTAAAATCAATTATATCTTCAATTGATGATGTTTCCTTTCAGGTCAATTGCTCACAATGCATTCTCTGGGCCCATCCCCAAGGAGCTTGGAAACCTCAAGGACTTAAATATGCTGTAAGACATAAACTATAGTCCAACTACCATCAACTATTTAGTCTATCTTGTTTGAAAGCATCAATATTGATTAATCAAGTTACATATTGTGGGAAAATGAGAAAACTGATAACAATGGATATGCATTAGAATCTATAGAAACTTAGTACAATTGTTTTTGCAGTTGTGAAATAGATATCTACTCATTGCCAAACTGCCCAAGTGGTGACTAATGCATGATCCTAGGAGCTGAAACATGATAAACAACTTTATATCCATTGGAAAATCGTGAAACACAATCAAAACCATTGGTATAGGTTACTGGGTTGTCTTATGAGCCTTCTTGAAACATGTCATTCTTACAAGGTTGTTATAAGATGGATTAGTTAGTTAACTGATTTCTTTTCAAATCTACTATTACATTCCCAAATGCACATGGGCTGCAAACCCAAAGTATTCATTTCTCAATTGTGATTTAGTGCCTGTATCTGCATACACATGTACTCTATCTATATTGCCCTGAATGTTTCACATAATTGCTTTAAAGTAATTCTATGGCTATTCATCATGGCTTGCAGGTCCTTTGGAATAAATAACTTCTCTGGAACACTCCCTCCCGAACTTGGTAATTTGGTCAAGCTTCAACAACTGTAAGTTCTTTGTTTAGTACATTGAAGCTTAATTCTGCATAAAAGTGTGGTTTTCCTTAAGGATCTTTGTTTCATAATTTATTTTTGATTCTTAAGGAATATGTTTATAACAAGAAATAGATGATAATTAGTTTTTGATCATCACAGTTACATAAACAGCTGCGGACTCGGTGGTGAAATTCCTTCAACATTTGCTAACCTCCGCAATATGCAAGTCCTGTAAGAAGGCTCGATTGTGTTTTAATTTCTGTTTCCTTCAGTACCTTTAGATTCCTATATTGGGTTGAACTCACAAGGGTCAATGTGTTAAATTTAAGATGGGCATCAGACAGTCCCTTCTCAGGAAGGATACCTGATTTCATTGGGAATTGGACAAAGATAAACTCTCTGTAAGCAAGAAAAGCTCTCTTATTCTTTTTTTCTTCCCTGAAATTTTTGACGGCAGACCAGCATGGCTGAGGTCCTTGCTCACAGTTCTCTTAAATGTTTTTGTAGGCGATTTCAAGGGAACTCTTTTAGAGGTCCAATACCGACCAGTTTTTCTCAACTAACTGCCTTGAATTCTCTGTGAGTACAAATTCTTAACACAATGCAGATTCTCTCTCTCGTTCTTTCTCAAGACTAGTTTCATTTATGTTTGTACATAATGATGTAGGCGAATCAGTGATATCTACAATGTAAGCTCCTCTCTTGATTTCATAAAGAATTTGAAGAACTTGACTGATTTGTAAGTGGGCATGCTCATCCATTCATATACTTTTTTTTTTTCCTTTTCAAATTTCATATCTAACTCATTTACTTGGGCACCTTTTGTTTTGTTTTCTAAATCTTGTGGTCTAACAGAGCACTACGAAATGCATTAATTACTGGTAGCATCCCTTCTGATATTGGAGAATACCAAAATTTACAGATACTGTATGTTCTGGAAAACATATAAGCTTCAATTCCATGAATATGAATATTCTTTTTCTAACTATTCCACAACTTATCATTCATGTTTCAGGGATTTGAGTTTCAACAATTTAACAGGTCAACTTCCAGGTGGCTTGTTCAACATGAGTTCTCTAACATACTTGTAATAAGCCATTCTTTCATTTCATTTTTTTTTGTTGATAAAATGATTATTATTATTATGATCACTGTTCTTATTATTATTTGCTGTTAGCATAACTAAATCTATATCAGACCAAGAAAAAAGTTTAAAAACCTCAAAACTTCCCCAATTCAACCGGAACTTACCACTAGCCCAATCTGTATGGGTGTATTACCCAGTCTGATTGAATATATGGACTAATGCCATAGATTTCTGGCTCAGGAGATTAGTCATATTTATCTGACCTTTTTCTCTGTCTGTCTCTCTTTTTTTGGGGGGTGCTTTCCACTCAATGAAATGGGAAGATTTCTTGGAAACAATAGCTTGCAGGGAGCTCTTCCTAGCCAAAAGAGTGATATTCTTCACACTATGTAAGTCTTATTTTATAAAGGTTTATTTTATTAAATGCTCTCTCTCTCTCTCTCTCTCCTTGGGATATGGCAGTGACAGTGTTTCTAAAGATTACTGTGCTATTTAAGGGATGACAGAAACTTGTTCTGAATCCTAATCGAGAAATTTTTCACAGTACACTGCTGGTCCACAACTGCGAATCATGACTATTGTAAACATTCTCGGTCCAATATGAAGCCAATCCGTACTAGTATTTTGATCAGTTAAGCTTAGACATACTAGGTTCAGTCAGGATCTTTTCCATTTCAGATTGATGAAACAAATGTGTACCTGTTCCATGTGTATTTGTGCATCTTCGAGAAGAAAATTGTTAAATATTCATGTGCTTTCCCCTCCTCACTCTGGACTTTTATGTGCAGAGATTTGTCTTACAACTATTTATCAGGAAGTCTTCCCCCATGGGTAACCTCAATATCACAGCTGTATGTGTGGTTTTTTCATCTTTCAGCTTTTTACAATTTAGATCACCTGCATTTGATTTGACAGAGCTTCTTGCATTTTTTATTGTGTATATCTAATAATACATGCATGAATGATCATCAAGGAATAAGTAACAAGAAATCTGTGTTTCACTAGCTAATGAACAATCAGAGTTCCAGAGTTTGAAACCGTGTCTAGAACTTGAACATAGATTTCTTTTCCTGATGAGGCTATATATCTTGGCCTCAGATGAAAGAAATATAAAATGCACCACACTATGAACACTAAATTTTCGTAAGAATCATTGCTCAAATTCATATCCATGAAGCTAGCACTCATAAATTTCCATTCTGATGGTATATAAATACATGCATGAAAATCTAAGGTTCGTTTCCCTATGCAAAAATTCTGTGATGTAAAACTTCTTTGTGATCAATCTTCTTGATGTCAGTATGTCAAGATCCCTAAATGTATTCCCTTTCCAGTCAATTATTCTTGCATCTTTGGTAGATACTAATACTGTCAATGATTTTCATACGTGATCGGTTAATGACTTATGCAGGAACTTAGTGGTGAACAACTTCACATTCGACAGTTCAAACATAAAGTGAGTGTGAGGTTTCTGTTACAACTTTTTCTGAAATTATATTTTCATTGGCAAAAGATGAAAGAAACAATACTATCTGTAGTCCTAATATGCATGTGAAACAAAGTGATTCATATTCCACTTCTGTAGTTTGATGGATTCTGTCATTATATGTTTCTGTGGATAAGTAACAATGGTTCATTGTTCTTGCAGTCTTCCTGGATTAAATTGCCTTCAAAGAAATTTTCCATGCAATAGAAATACCCCAAAATGTAATGTGCTTTTGTTTGACTAATAGCTTATTAGTTTAATGCCATCATGCTACAGAAAAGGCATTGCTTCTCTACTTGATAAAATATATACAGAGATACATGCATATGCATCTATGTTTGTGCGTGTTTGATAAGAAACTTAAACTTAAGTAAAAGAAGCAGGGGACACTTTATATAACATTAAGAGTTACTGTTATAACAGAACTTAAACAGAAATTATATGTGCTCTGGGGAAGGTCTGAGTGATTTTCATTTCCTTTCATTCTTATTTTAGCTGACTTGGACTCATCCCAATAGTATCCTACCGGCCTAGTAAACTATTTTTGAAATATAATTAGGAAACATTGAGTAAGCAAAGCTTGAAGCAAATACATTAGTTTGAGTCTGTCTTTGGTTTATGTTTTTATAATTGATCATAACTTTGTGCTATTATATCAAATTCCACAGATGCAAAATTCTCAATCAACTGTGGTGGACTAGAACTGAGAGGGAGTGATGACATATTGTATGAGACTGAAGACTCAGCTATTGGCCCAGCAACGTTTAATGTAACAAGTTCAGAGAAATGGGCTGTTAGCAATGTGGGTTTGTTTGCTGACAGAAAGAATCCGAGCTTTGTTGTAAATACCCCGGCACAAGTCACTGGGACAGATGTGACCCCAGAGCTTTTCCAGACCTCAAGGTTGTCTCCAGGATCACTGAGATACTATGGCCTGGGTCTCGAGAATGGGCCTTATACTGTAAAATTGCAATTTGCAGAAACAGTTTACGATGATCTTGCCTTGCAAACTTGGCAAAGTCTAGGACGGCGTATGTTTGATATCTATATTCAGGTCAGAATACTAACAAAGAAAGAACCTCATTAGACAGGTTTTCAACGGCTAGTTTTCAACCAATTTCAGCTGACTACAACTGCTAACTATCTCTTCATGTTGATCCTAGGGGAACCTTGCATTGAAGGACTTTGACATATCTAAGGAGGCAGGAGGGGTTTTAAGAGCTGTTGTGAAAACCTTCAGTGTTAATGTTTCAGAGAATTATCTTGAAATTCATTTATTCTGGGCTGGTAAGGGGACCTGCTGCACACCTGATCAAGGTCATTACGGCCCACTAATAGCTGCTGTGCATGCTGCTTCAGGTGCGTATTAGTTAACTTCTATAGATTTCATATTAATGGTCTAAACATACTTGCTGCTGCTAATCGGCACTGAATAATTATTCTGGTTTACATTACCCTAACACATTCCGTTTTCTTTCTCAGATTTTACACCTACTGTTTCTGGTGTTCCACCAACTACTCTAGGAATGAAGAGCAGGACAGGGCTGATGGGTATTCTGGTTCCTGTTGGAGTTTTGGTGTTGCTAGTTATAATTTGATGTAGAACATGTGGCTGGATTGTTTATGGTCAATGGAACCGCCAGAATTCGAATCAGAAATGATGATGGTTGATTGTATAATGAAGATTCATTATGCATTACTTCATTTTTGATGAAGAAAGTGTATTAATCGTTTAAGATATTAGTTACATTTAGTCATTTAGAATTTTAGATTAAGGGGATGAACCTAAAGTTTAATTCCTAAAATAAGTCTACGTACTGATCAGTTCTAGTTTTGCCCTGATCCCTCTCTACGTAATTCTCTCTGTCACAGTTTCTCAATGCAGTTTTATATGTGGGGAAAAATTGGGAAAAAGATGACGGAAGGTTAGATGGAATTGGGTCTGTGAGAGTGTGTAGCAGTGTGGGGTGTTTCCCAACATGTTACATGTCGCTCCGACTTGTCGAGGTATACTGTCAAAACTGTGGGGCGGGCATGGGGCATTGACTCAGTCTCTGACTATGTCTACATGCAGTTGAGAGCTGGCTGGCTGGCTACCTGAGAATCTGTTCGAACAAAGTCTCCTCTATATATGTTTTAAATTTTTCGCTATAATCCCACATCGAAAAAGAATGGTTGAGTTTGTTCTCTTTAAGCACTTACAGTATCTTTGTTATTGCTGAGCCTAGTAGCGTGGGCTTATCACTAAGCAGAGCATTAAAGTGATTGGTTAATTGAGTGAAATTTAGTCAAGGGAGTTGTGGTGAGTCTTGATTTGTTGACTTCGGTGAAGTCACCTTAAGCACACTCACACACATGCCCTTCTTCTCCAATAGGATCGAGGTGGGGTTAATTTAACTGCAGACCAAGATATATCACGGCAGCTCAGTGTGTTTCCTTGACATGACTTGAAGATCTCATAACACAATCACTTTTTGTATTAGAGGATCTAACGAAGCTCATATTCCTTCTACTTCTATTGGAATTCCATCAAACACAATAATTTGTGGCGTTCTTTTGCAATGACGGTTGAGTTTTCAAGAGATTTTGGCTGTAAAAAACTTCTTGCACTATTTTTTCGAATGATTGTGGATTCATATTTTGTGATTATAAATGAAGCACCCAACTGCTTCTTGGCCTCACAAGATTCTTGTCGGAGCGCTTGGAACAATTGTAGATCTCGCTCTTTCCCAACTCAAGGTCGTGGTTGTGATTCAACCTTGTCTCATATGTTGAGAAACAAAGATGAATGAAGTTCTCCATAATTCTAATTCAATCCACTCTAAACAACTCTTTGACTCCATCTTGAGCCTTCGCACATGATAATTACAAATTGATATGACCTCCTGGAAATTAACAACTCTTTAAAAAAAAATTCTTGACCTCAAATTTTCTTAAGAAAATTCATGCCCAATTAATTATGCCGAACAATAAAAATAATTTTTGGATCATTGCTTTGGAACAAGAATGAAGAAGGGCAGCTTATCTTTGACGAAGCTGGGATGAGGATTAAGAAACTGAGAGATACTTCCTGATTAGGGTGATCGAGGTCACGCAGAGAAGGAGAAAATTGAGGAAAAAATAAGATCTCTGAAGGGCAAATAAGTCATTTCAGGATAAAAGGTAGTTGAAATGTCTGATATACCCTTAGAGTTAACAGAGATATGACGAAATACAAATAGATGTACCTCAATGATTCGTGTTTAAGGGTCTAGGTACCTATTTGATTAATGCTCTTATAATTTGGGTACCATTTTGTCTGGTTAAAAAAAGTTCAGAACCCTAAAATATATATGCACCATAGTCTGACCATACTATTGCTAGGACTTCATTGGTGCTTAACATTTGTCTGGGTTTATAAATCTAGAGAAAAGATTAAAACGTCATTAAGCAATATATATAAACGAGTAAAAAAAATAGTGCAAAGAAAAGATGAAAAGATCGTCATATGCTCTCACTCTAAAAACTTTTTGGCAATGAACCCATGTGTTCAGAATTTAAAAGTTGCAATTCCCTATTGTACACTACTGGTTTATACTTTGTGCAGTTGTAGTAGACCTAATTATGCATATACGACGAAAATTACAGCATTTAGAAATGAATCATTACACATCGAATTAGCCTAAATTCAGCCGGTTTGGTACCTAAAAAAATATAATTGGATATGCTGATAATACATAAGATAATACTCAATTTGTTGGATTAGTTATTGGACTTGATGCTCTGAATTTGATGTGAAAATGTTATGGGGCCTTGTGACTTTTTTAGGCTCTCAACCGGACTAGTCGAGGTGTGTCTGAGCTAATAACAACTGAAGACTGAAACAAAATGTTAAAGAAAAGGTTCGGTTTCACTCCCTCCTCAGAAAGTAAACAGAAATTTCTTGACGTACAGATGGGAAGCTAAGCAGCCTAACTCTGCCATTAGGAAATTGGTATTGAAGCTAAGCAGCCTAACTCTGCCATTAGGAAATGTGCTCGAGTTCAGCTTATTAAGAATGGAAAGAAGATTGCTGCTTTTGTGCCAAATGATGGTTGCCTGAACTACATTGAAGAGAATGACGAGGTGCTTATTGCTGGATTCGGTCGGAAAGGTCATGCTGTCGGTGATATTCCTGGAGTTAGGTTCAAGGTTGTGAAGGTTTCAGGCGTGTCACTTCTGGCTCTCTTCAAGGAGAAGAAGGAAAAGCCAAGATCATAAATTTTCTATTAGAATTGTTATCTGTTGTGCTGCTAAAACATTATGATTTAGAGACAATTTTGTCAGCATTCGATGGTCATTTTGTTTGCCCTTTTACCTGATCAGATTCTTATGTTTTATTGATGGAAGTTTATGTGGCTAAAAAAAAAAAAAAAAAAAAAAAAAAAAAAGATGGGAAGCATTAAGCTGCATAAAACAGAGCGATATTGAAAAATGGAATGCACTAAGAGGCATAGTCAATGTCTCACTCCTCCTAAGAGCAAGTTCACCCGTTGGGTCACCTACTATTCACTGCTTTTTAGTGTATATTTTCATTCTCTGGGTCACGAAATACACTGTGCAGGTCACCATGGTGACCCAGAACACTGTACAGGGCGACCTAGGGCACGAAATACATTGTGCTCGTGACCCAGAGGGTGAAATTAACACTAAAAAGCAGTGAATAGTGGGTGACCTGTTGACCCAACGGGTGAACTTGCTCTAAGAGACTAAACAGAAAGAAAGAAGCGAGTTTGCTTTGTTATAGATCACTGGTTAGAGGTTCTGCACCTTGTTGAACACTCTACTTTCAACTATAAATAAGTAAAATATGCAGTATTGATCCACCTTCTTCAAGGAAAGTGAAGGTTTAATAATTTGTGCAAATGGCGAGGTAGCACAAGCATGTATTCATCAGCGGTGCTTCTCCTCCTCCTCGTGTTTGAAGATCGAGTGCTTCAGGGGCTGCAATATTACCTAAGAACCCTTTGTTTGCCACAGGCAATTGGGTCCCTGTGGTTCTACAGCCTCAAAATTTCGAGGTGATCCCTCTACAAGTAGTAATGCCAAGTCAACGTCAGTCCACATCATCTTCGAAACCATAAGAGGAATGTAGCGATTGCATATAAGCTAGTGAAGGTAAAAGGACATTGTCCGTGTAGCATAATATATATCCTTAAACAACCTATAGATATATAGTAGACACTGAGTTCCACCTCAAAATGTTTTGCAGGCATTGACATTGATGGGTTTATGGGACCTGATAACCACCACAATAATTTTTATTTAAGCGTATAGTTTACTTTAGAGTTTTATGTAAACAAATTTGATCAAAGAGTTATTTATTTATTTATTTATATTTTTTTTATATCAAATATAATAAACAACTCATGTACAACAACTAGTTTATTATGGACCGAACACACGACCTCCCACTTACAAGGAGATTCTTATGTCATTAGACCAAATGGTATTGGACAAAGAGTGACGAAAAGTTTTATGTAAGTTGTAGACCTTGTTAGAGATAATATATATCTAAAAAAATGAAGGAAAAAAAATTCCAAATCTCATTACAAAATATCTCACTTCTATATATGATTCAAAAAAATTTGACCATCAATCAATGACTATAAATTATCAAAGTTAAAAGAATACAAGCCGACTTACAAAAAACAAATGAATAGAAGGTAATACAACTTTTCATTGCACGCTAAAAGAACAAGATTGTGACTGACAACATAACAACCTTTCGGTGATAAATAAATAATCTTTAGTAGTTTAACAAAATCAATTTTATAATAGAAATGGAACATCGATGTGATTTAGATCTAATTTTAAATTCAATCAAATTTTTATTTTGTTATTTTTGAAACATGCATTTATAAAATGTTAGACTTTGATAGGCCTCACATGAGGGTTGTACTCAAGCAAGCCTTTGTCGTTTCAGGCTTGAGCAAACCAGCTTGTTGTGGTATCTATGAAATAAACTAAAATACAATATAGCAAAAATTAATGACTGCAGTTTTGACAGTAGCACCACCTGCCATATCACTCAATTGTATGTTACTCTCTCTAACTGTGTTGTTGTAACTTGATTCTAATGACTGGTGAACAAGTAGTCTTTACTTAATGCAGTTTCGATCTGTTTCTTGTGTCTTTGCAGGAGAGTCTATGCTCTGGACAAAACAGGAGTGCTACCTGAAGAACTTGTGGCTTTGAAATATCTTACTTTTTTGTATGAATTACTCGCTTCTTTGTTGTCTGGTGTATTGAAGATTTGAAATTGACGATCATATATAATGATGGCTGCATTTCAGTTTCGAATTAAAATTGTTGTCGACAAATTCAATTTTTTGTAGCAAAATCGATCAGAACTTTTTCACCGGTCCCCTACCAGCATGGATTGGCAATATGTCTGAGTTGACTACGTTGTAAGTTCAATAGAACCTTTGTTTTTTCAAATTTTCAGTTCCTCTGTCAGTGTGTTGGACTTTGCTTTCATATAAGGGCAGTCAGCCGTCTAATAAAAAGACGGCCATTTTCCCACTTGAGCTTTGTTGATTTTACACCCAATTACAGACCAATATATTCTGTCCGTCTTCAATCCAAATAGCAAAAATTATCTGTCACCAGAATCTATTGCGTTTGTGTGTACTATTTTTACAGAACAATAATGCCAATATGGCAACAGCTTAAATTGATATTATTTCTTACAGGTCGATTGCCCACAATGACTTCTATGGACCCATCCCCAAGGAGCTTGGAAACCTTAAGAAACTAAATCTGCTGTAAGACCTGATCGAAACCACTGTGTATTTGAGCATCAACTATGTCTCTTAATTGTGGGATAGCATAGCAATGAATAGATACTGTGACGTAGACAACTGAGGAAACCTTATGATGTAGAAACATGCATTAGAATGTAACATAGAGACTAGCTAATTAATATATATCCTTCTATGTGTAACAATTTTGGCTATTCTGTATTCAAGAACTGATCAGTTGGGGAAATAATTATTAAGAAGAATTACAGATTGAAAGTTTATGTTGGGAGGGACGACTGTCTGTGAAAACTACATGATTAACACAACACCTAGTGACACACTCACAATTCGTTAGGAGAATACAGGAGAGCATACTATATATGGATCTCCCCCGTATCATCTCTGATTGCTTTCAAGTAATTTTATGCCTTTTTATCATGACTTTGAAGGTCCTTTGGAATAAATAATTTCTCTGGAACACTGCCTCCAGAACTTGGTAATTTAGTCAATCTTGAAGAGCTGTAAGTTCTTTGCTTAGTTAATCATAGTTCATTTATGTGTTTCTAATACATACTTTTGATGAGCAATGTGTTCACATGAATTGAATTTTGATTGTCACAGTTACATAAACAGCTGTGGACTTGGTGGTGAAATTCCTACAACATTTGCGAAACTTCAAAAAATGCGAATCCTGTAAGAATATTGTGTTTTTATGGGTAAATTGTTCCTCCAGAAATTTTATATACATATGTATATATCTATTATGAACTGATCTTACCATATTCAACGGGTGGAATTTTAGAGGGGCATCAGACAGTCCTTTCTCAGGAAAGATACCGGATTTCATAGGGAGTTGGACAAAGCTAACCTCCTTGTAAGTGTGAAAACCTTTTTCTTTGTGAAGGCAGAATTAGTATTTTGCTCACAAGCCTCTTAAATGTTTTTTAGGAGATTTGAAGGGAATTCTTTTGAAGGCCCAATACCAAGCAGTTTTTCTCAGTTGACCTCAATGAATTCTCTGTAAGTACAAATGCTTACTATAATTCTTTCATTCTCTTTATCAAGACTTAACTTCAGTTATGTGTTCACATAATTAATGACGCAGACAAATCAGTGATATCTATAATGTGAGCTCCTCTCTTGACTTCATAAGGAATTTGAAGAAATTGACTGATTTGTAAGTGGTGCACATACTTATCCCCTCATATATTGCAAACAGTTCTTTTCGTTTTCAAACCTGTTATCTAACTCCATATGCTCGTCCACTTTTTTATTTACTATTTTATTTTGTGGCCTGACAGAGCTCTCCGAAATGCATTAGTCACTGGCCGCATCCCCTCTGATATTAGAGAATATCAAAGTTTAAATATACTGTATGTTCCAAAAGACAGAATTTTCGGTCTCAAGTATGTATATGAATTAGTTTCTTTCTTTCTAACTGTTCTGCTTGGTCTCCAAAATTCATGTTTCAGGGATTTGAGTTTCAACAATATAACAGGTCAACTCCCAAGTGACTTGTTCAACATGAGTTCTCTCACATCCTTGTAAGAAGCCCTACCTTCATTATCACTGTTCTTTTTCTTTATTTTGTAGATCTATATTTTCCGGTTTGATTGAGATCTTAACTAAAGCCATAAGATGTCTGCCCACATACGTGGTGATATTTAACATCTGACCTTTTTCTTTCTGGGATGCTTTCAACTATTATTGAAATTGCCAGATTTCTTGGAAATAATAGTTTGTCTGGAGTTCTGCCTAGCCAAAAGAGTGATCGTCTTCAAACCATGTAAGTCATGATGTCATAAAAGCATGTTCTATTGAATCCATCAGAAATTTAAACTTGTGTCAGTGGGTGCATCTGCTTGTGAAGTAATGCATGAAGATTGAAATTCATTTGTTCTGGGCTGGTAAGGGGACCTGCTGCATACCTAATCAAGGTGATTACGGTCCACTAATATCAACGTATAGTATTTCATATGTATGCCTGGTGTGGTGTAAATGTACTTGTGAAGGCACTGAAATTCTGTTTTCTTTCTCAGATTTTAAACCAACTGTTTCTGAGATTCTACCAACTACTCCAGGAAAGAAGAGCATGACAGGGGTGATTGTTGGCGTTGCAGTCTCTGTCGGAGTTGTGAGCTTGCTATTAATATTTGCAGTTTTATATTTGACGAGAAAAATACCAGACAAGGATGACGATGAAGGTAAGAGCACAATATAAGTATAGTTGCATGCGGTTCAAGGTTCTTCTGATATTTGAGAATCATGCATGGAACCTTGATAGTTGATATGATGTGCAACAAGTGCAGATGACCCTTTCTGAGAAAGTACTTACATATTTTGTAGTTTCGCAATAGCATGTATCTATGGTTTCTGAATTTGGATTCTCCCTTGTTGCATATGTAGAACTTCAAGGATTAGACCCACGACCAAATACATTCAGTTATAGTGAGTTAAAAGCTGCAACAGGAGATTTTAATCTTTCAAATAAACTAGGGGAGGGAGGATATGGCGCCGTTTACAAGGTAAATCTATATAGTTTTACATCATTATGATGGGGTGCGTCTATAATACATGAATTTTTCGACACATCATGTATACCAGTTTGATAAAGAAGTAGATTGGGTCCATTCATTGGTAAGTTAACTCAGCATGATCACGTGCTAGTATCCAACTGTAGTGAGCTGGTCTACTGTTGTAAGGAGTTATTCTACATTTGATGCACTGATTCGTTAATGTACTTTAGACTTATTCCATTATCATGTTCTATTGAAATAAGTCAAAGTCACATCTACAGAAAAAAAAAAGTGAGCAAATATTGCTTCTATTTTCGCTCTGTTCATGTCATTATATGGTATACTGTATAGGGCATACTTTCTGAAGCGAGGTTAGTGGCTGTGAAGCAACTTTCAGTAGCATCTCACCAAGGGAAGAGTCAATTTGCAGCAGAAATTGCTGCCATATCTGCAGTGCAACATCGCAATCTAGTGAAACTGTTTGGATGCTGTGTTGAAGGAAACCAGCGAATTTTGGTTTATGAATATCTTGAAAACAAGAGCCTTGATCAGGCACTTTTTGGTACATATCCTATCTTCTACCAATCGTACACTCTGTGCCTTTTACTTTTATATTGCATACAAAAAATACTCTGCAGCTGCAACTACTCCACATTCTACATCCTACATTTTTTATGCAGTCCTTTCTCTCTTTGCAGAAGAGTGAAGACTAAAGAAAACAAAAGGCAATTATGTGAACATTAAGAAATTACAAACCTGCTCGGAGGTTTTTCAAACAAAAAAGAAAATTACTGCTAATTAAAGTTTATATGTGCTGTGTGTAAATCAATTATTTGTAGAACAACTAATATAAGAGTCCAATTTGGATTTTCAACATCGAAAGCAATTTTGAACTAGTCCAAGTCTCATTTTCTTTTTCTTTCTCTCTGGTTTTCTTATTAAATCTTAACATGCATTGCATTTCCCAGACTTAATTTGAGGTTCTTGTATTTGTCACATAATAAAAGTTTGTTACTGGAATAATGGATGTACTTCAGGAAACAGCTTGCATCTTGACTGGCATACCAGATTCAATATCTTGTTGGGAACAGCAAGAGGACTTGCCTATCTTCATGAGGAGTCGAGGCCAAGGATAGTACATAGAGATGTCAAAGCCAGTAATATTTTGCTTGATGCAGACCTCTCCCCAAAAATATCAGATTTTGGACTGGCAAAGCTTTATGATGATGAGAAAACCCACATCAGCACCCGAGTTGCAGGGACAATGTAAGCCACTGTTACTTTTATAGAGAGGATCCGGTTGTTTTCACCGCGCATAATGATAAGTTCTATACATCTGTCTATAGTGCACTTACACTGTTGATAATATGAATCCCACATGAGAAAATGAGAACCTTGCTTATGGGTTTGTACTCAGATTATTAATTATTTTATCATACATATGCTAAAGTTCATTTAGTGACTGATGATTCACAGGGCAACTTTTGTGTCATTTTGTGCAAGATTTTGTCCATGAAAACTTTTCTTCTATGATGCAGCATTCCCTTCTATTTATGTTTACATTGAGATTCAAACTCGTACTATATCCTACGATTTTTCTACTTTCATTCACCACTTGGACTGACTTCACAAGGTTCAGTATTATCTGTCATGATCAAATGTTCTGTTTTTCGAGAGATGGACATTGATATTACATGGTTTGCTAAATCCTAAATAAAGGCTAGAAATGTAAAGAAAGTAACAAAATTTGAGAGACAACTTAACTGACCACAAACATAGAATGAAATTCAAATCCGAAAGGATTGAGAATCTCTCTCTCTCTCTCTCTCTCTCTCTCTCTCTCTCTCTCTCTCTCTCTCTCTCTCTCTCTCTCTCTCTCTCTCTCTCTCTCTCTCTCTCGGTTTCCCTCTCGAAACCCTAATAGCGCCGTCTTCCTTTGGAGCCGTCAAGCATGGAGGCAATGGACTAGTGGATGGCCTCGTGGCTACCTCAGCGTAGGGAAGTCTTAGAAGCTTAATAAAATTGTCTAACAAATGATCCAACCATTACTTGAACCCATGACCTCTTGGACACAAGTCACACAACAAACCTCAACGTAGGGAAGTCTTAGAAGCTTTATATATGAATAAATTGAGATTTGAACTTGGCCTAGTTTGATTCACTTCCTGGTAGTGTCAAAGTTACTTGGTTTACATCGATGTCTAAGGGTCCTTATTTAGAGCAACTCCAACCAATTCCCTATATTTTGATTTTTCTCTACTTTAGGGAAAAATAAGCCTCTTTTGCTCCAACAGATTCCCTATAACTATCCCTATTTTAGAGAAAGTGAGGAAAGAGAAAACCAAATTCCCTATATTTACAGCAAACTCTAAAATTTTAAGGAAGAATATGGAGATTTTAGAGATTGTTGTAAAATAGGGAATCTGTTGAAGTTGGAGAAGAAAAAGAGACTAAAGCTTTGATTTTTGCTTCCCTATATAGAGAAGCTGTTGGAGTTGCTCTTAGAGTTCTAGACTTTCTACATCTTTAGGCAGTAGCTTGATTTAAGGAAGTCTTATAAGCTTTATATATGAATAAATTGGGATTTGAACTTGGCCTGGTCTGATACTACCGGGAAGTGAGTCAAAGTTACTCGGTTTACATTGATGTTGTTTGGACCCAAAATGAACATTTTGGCCTGACAAGGCGTGTCTTGGAGAGATTGAGCCAATGTCAGTGGCTCAAGCTATATATTGTCGACAAGCTCGAAATATATATTTAGAGGCTAAATAAAGCCTACTATGGAAGTATGACAAGTCAACTTTAGCATATTTTCCTACTTCGGCTAGAAAAAACCGAGCTAGACAAGGAAGGAGGGGTGGCAGACTTACCAAATGAAATCGAAATGTGCTGAAACTTTCCAGATCCATTCTAGACATCCCAATGATCATTTCTTATGAAGAGTGCAAGAGTTTTTTTTGAGTGGAAAGCCTTCAAACAATCAGCCCAATTTTCTACAGAAGCAAAACTGGAAAACTGGACCTGTAAGAGGTCCAGCAGCATTTTCGGCCCAACCACATGGAATAAAAATCTGAAATTTTACCAGGGTGATCTACACTCATAGTGGAACATTTTTTATGAAGAAGTCGAAAGCTCATTCTGAAGTCTTGTTGGAGAAATAATTGAAGGAATAAAGGAGCAGAAACTGACCTAAAACCAGCTCAATATTCACATGTTCATGTTTCCTACCCACATGAAGAAAGCTAGATGCTTTTCTTCTTTTCCTTGGATATATTTTTCAAGACAATCTCTTTAATAGATCATCATCACTTCCATGTTGTTGCACCTTCATGCCTTGCTTTCATTTCATCATTTCTCTATCTTTTCCATATTTTACAAATCACTTTCATATTCCACTTTCATTATTTTTCTTCCACTCATCATTTCACTCTTCTTTTTCTTCCCTATATAAACACCTTCTCTTCTCATTCTAAATCACACATTCACAACACAACATCAAAACATCTCTAAGATGATCTAAGTTCTCTCTAGAGCAAACCTCTCTAAGAGCAACTCCTCTCCTTCTCTTTCTCTTAGCGGTGATCTCACTCCTAGTCCTAGTCTTCTCAAAAGCCGACTTTCAGTGCCACCAAACCCTCTGTCAACGTGCTTCGGTCCTAGTCTCCTCGAGAGCCGACGGTAGTGCCGCGACCACAACGGTTACAGAACCAGCCAAGCAAGGGTAACGCCCTAGCAACCCAGCCAAGCTAAAGTCACGCTTTAGCAAGATCTCAACATTTCCCGGTGATGTCGCTCTGCTCGATCTACAAAATTGAGTATCGATTGTGTTAACAAGAAGAAACTTCAGCAAAGTCCTCACCACGAGGCAGAAAGAATCCCACGACGAGGTTGGTGCTCTCCTCGTCTACAATCGCTCGAAAGAAGTCAGGTCAAGGGACACCCCCGACGACCGCACCCGAACGGTGCTGGCACGCCCGCGCAGAAAAGAGACTGTTGACCAGCTGCAGCAAAATTGGAGCCAAACAGATGTCTAAGGCGTCCTTACTTAGGGTTCTAGACTTTCTACATCTTTTAAGCAGTAGCTTAATTTTGACGGACATAGGCCCAGTTTGGCCCCGAGGTACTCTAAGCTGCTTATTCAATAATTTAAGCTGGATGAGGTGTTTGGTAAAACAAGAGATTATGGATTATAATTCAATCTCCCACTTCCCAATGTTATAATCCACAAGTTGCAAAAGTGATGCTTCTGATTAACAGATTTTAGAAGTTGAGATCATTTACCTATATTGCCCTCATCTATATTCCAGCTCCGAACTTAGTTTCCCAACACTGCCGAAACTGGTTTGAAGATGGACTGAGGATTTCGATGCCTACAACCCAGCAAGTTCGTGACTTCCAACTCCAATCGTGGTCAGCTTTCTTCTACAGATGCAACGAAGCGAGGACTAAGTCGAGAAGAGCCGGAAAAGTCGCCGGCGTCGAGGAACCGCGACGGAGCCGAGAATTCCCAAAAACGAAAATCATCAGAACCAATCGAATTCAGAAACTAATCACACAGGCATGTAGACCATGACGAGAAGATGAGATTTCATACCACATGCAAGCCAATTGGTGGCCGAAGTCGCCGGAATTCCCTGAAACTCGCCGGAGCAGTCGGAACTTCTCACCGTCGATTCTTCTTCGTCGTCCGGTGCATGGACGATCAAAGGCCACAAGCGTGACGGGTACGAGGAGACGAAGAGGATGGTGCCCGTGCGCCGTTGTGGTGTGGCCGGAGGTGAAAGTTTCGGTCAAGCTTCTCTTCCGGGTTGGTGGCCTTCTGACTCCAAGCTCCCTCTCTCGAGCTTCTAGGCCAATCTGGTCTGTTTCCTTTCCTTTTAAAGCCAAATCAACGGACCAAATTGGATGGTGGAGGAAGTTGACTGCTCAGATCGCGCCACTTGATTTCTATTTCCTTAAATAAATTTTCAAAACCCCAGAACATCGGAAAGTCACGATAAATGTTCCGAGTATCCGAAAATTTCCCAAAACTTCAGAAAGTCACGATAAATGAATGAGTAGAGTATAACTTATAAAGATAATAAATGTTATTATTTCTAAAAATATATATAAGTAACATCATTTTAACATCATGTCATTTTTGGTCATTTTCTAAACTCACAGCACTTTTATACTAAAGTTTACCAAACACTTAAACGCTGTTTTTGTACTCACAGCACTTTTAAAAACACAGTTTACCAAACACTCCGCTACTTAATTTCACAGCTGATTATTCTCACAGCACAGCTAAAGTCGATTTTAAATTAATCACCTCAGGACCAAACTCGCCCATAATATGAGTGAGTTTGTATTCCTCTCTCTCTTATTTGTTGTAATGGATAGACACCCTTTTGATAAAAAAAGAAAAAGAAAGAAGGAAAAGAACCACCATCAAACTTTTCTTTCCACTTGCAGGTTCAAACGACTTTTCTTTTCTTTAGTCCATCGCACTCATGCACACTAGATTCTTGCTTAAATGGCTATACGTTTTCCCAGTTGGCTACTACCTTAACAACGACGCCATCTCCTTGTCACTTTTCAGACGAAAGAAACTTGTCCAGGTATTTAATTCTCTCTTGCTCAAATTTCATGCTTCTTCGACTCTTCCTCTTGTCGAGGAGGAAGAAGGAAACGAGTTCTTCTTCAATTGGGTAGAAACAAAAGGTCGAAGGCCTGTTGTTCTTCATCCATTATTGCAGTCTTATTTTATCTTCTGTATCTGGGATTCTGGGTGATGATAATTTTATGTTAAGACTTAATCTTGTTCTTCAGTTCTTTACTTTGTGTTTGGGTAGGACGGTAGGTCGGTACTCGACTACTCGGTAGGACTATAGGAGAGGAAGAACACAAGTCTCTGGTTCTCCTTTATTCTTTTTTAATCTCAAATTGATTGTTTGTGCTACCCCGTGCTACTGAAACTACAAAACAATGAACTAATCAACAATCAACTTGACTACTAGTTCACTATCAATTGAAAATTGTTTTGCTTTGCTTTGCTGACTATCAATTGAAAGTGGGTTTAATATTTATTAGGATAATGGTCTTGTATAGTTGTATCAATTGAAAATTGTTCTACTTTGTTGACTATCGATCATTTTGGGTTTGATATTAGGATATCATTTGTATGGCAGTAAGTTTGAATTGAAAATGGTTTTGTCGGTTTAATACATTGGTAATTGTATTATATGGCAATATGTTTCAATCAAAAATTCTATGTGCAGGTTGTTATCATGGCTCCAATTAGGAAGTATCCTTCTGGGGCATTAGTCCAGCTTCGAGCTGGGTCTCTACGTAAGTACTTTAATGCACATAGTGAACAAGTACATGAGAATGAAACTGAGAATGTCAATGAGAATGAGACTGAGAATGTGAAAAGCTTGACTATTCAAGCTTAATTGAAACTCTTGCGGCCAAGAATGCAAGAAGGGTAATTTTTGAGTAATAAGACTACTGATTATTGTAATTTCAATACTTTTATTTGAACTAATATAGTATTTCTTCAAATGATATTGAGATCGCTATATTGTTATATTACTTTCTAATTTTTTATGTTGTTTAAAATTACACAATTTTTTTTTATAAATATATTTGAAGGTAGGGACTAGGGAGCCCCAATTTTTTTTTTTTTTTTTTCGCCTAGAGCCCCCGAAATCCCAGGGCCGGCTCTGCTACTGACCCATCTGAAGGTAATTTCAGTCTTCTTGTTCGGCCTCTGCTACCTGGGTTACTCTTGGTTTAAAGTTTCCACGGCTAAAAATGCTACTACTGACCCATCTGAAGGTAATCACACATGAATTTCAACTCTTTTAGCCCATAAAGTATTGAGCTTGGGACTCTTGAACTGTCTCTGTATCTGTACATGAATTTGTTCTTGTTATTGTTTTCCAAGTTCGAGCGTTGAACTCAATATTCTCACAATGGGATACTCAAGCGGTGGCGCTGTGGAATATCAGTGGGGAGCCATGCAGTGGATCAGCCATCAATGGAACTGAATTTGAGAGCCCTCCTAATAACCCAGCCATCATTTGCGACTGTACTTATGACAGTGGCACCACCTGCCATATTACCCAACTGTATGTTCTTCACTTGCTGCTAATACTGAATTTATTAACATAACCTTTACTGAAAGCACTCTTAAGTGTTCCCATCTTTTTTGTATTTCAGGAGAGTCTATGCTCTAAACAAACGAGGAGTGTTTGCAAAGGAACTTTTGGCTTTGAGATACCTGACCTTCTTGTATGCTTTTCTATTTTGTTTTTCCTACTCTGCTGTTTCTTTTATCAAGTTTTGATATTGCATATAAAGATGTGAACTTTTTAACTTCAGTTGAAATAATATTACTGCATACTTGGGTTCTGGATAGCCAGTGATTGGGGCCTCTTTATTGGCCTCATTATGGGTTCAGGTTGCTTGAAATTAATATAGACTCTGTCAAGTTTTTCCTCAATCCTATTGACTCTTGTGATCCTCCTTTACAGCCTGGTTTCAGTTTGCAAAGAGTTTTAGAAAAATACCATTTGTCGTGGATGTTGTTTTGGCTACCAATTTCAATTTGCAATTGATTTGTTATGCTTTTCTCTAGCCTCCTAGAGAGTTAGGCTGTTTAATTCCTAAAGCAGAATTTCTATTGAAAATTGTCGCAAGTATTCATGACATACTGAGAGGTTAAGAGTTGATTATTACACTATTTGTTTCAATTTTTTTAGGAAAATCGATCAGAATTATTTCACAGGTCCTCTACCAGCATGGATCGGCAATATGACTGCATTGACATTATTGTAAGTAATGAGACAACATCTGTTAAACTTTAGTATAATGTTTGAAGTGTCTAATACTTCGCTACTTTCCTAGTTTCCTTGGTTCATAGTATTATTCAATTTCTCTGTCAGCTTGTGCTCCTTGCTTTCTTATACTGGTCTCATTCTAATAAGAGAGGCATACTCTTACTTTAGCAATCTGTTGATTCAAGACCATCCCAGCCCGGTATTTTAAAATCAATTATATCTTCACTTGATAATGTTTCCTTTCAGGTCAATTGCTCACAATGCATTCTCTGGGCCCATCCCCAAGGAGCTTGGAAACCTCAAGGACTTAAATATGCTGTAAGACATAAACTATAGTCCAACTACCATAAACTATTTAGTCTATCTTGTTTGAAAGCATCAATATTGATTAATCAAGTTACATATTGTGGGAAAATGAGAAAACTGATAACAATGGATATGCATTAGAATCTATAGAAACTTAGTACAATTGTTTTTGCAGTTGTGAAATAGATATCTACTCATTGCCAAACTGCCCAAGTGGTGACTAATGCATGATCCTAGGAGCTGAAACATGATAAACAACTTTATATCCATTGGAAAATCGTGAAACACAATCAAAACCATTGGTCTACGTTACTGGGTTGTCTTATGAGCCTTCTTGAAACATGTCATTCTTACAAGGTTGTTATAAGATGGATTAGTTAGTTAACTGATTTCTTTTCACATCTACTATTACATTCCCAAATGCACATGGGCTGCAAACCCAAAGTATTCATTTCTCAATTGTGATTTAGTGCCTGTATCTGCACACACATGTACTAATGTTTCACATAATTGCTTTAAAGTTTAAAGTAATTCTATGGCTATTCATCATGGCTTGCAGGTCCTTTGGAATAAATAACTTCTCCGGAACACTCCCTCCTGAACTTGGTAATTTGGTCAAGCTTCAACAACTGTAAGTTCTTTGTTTAGTACATTGAAGCTTAATTCTGCATAAAAGTGTGGTTTTTCTTAAGGATCTTTGTTTCATAATTTATTTTTGATTCTTAAGGAATGTGTTTATAACAAGAAATTGATGATAATCAGTTTTTGATCATCACAGTTACATAAACAGCTGCGGACTCGGTGGTGAAATTCCTTCAACATTTGCTAACCTCCGCAATATGCAAGTCCTGTAAGAAGGCTCGATTGTGTTTTAATTTCTGTTTCCTTCAGTACTTTTAGATTCCTATATTGGGCTGAACTCACAAGGGTCAATGTGTTTAATTTAAGATGGGCATCAGACAGTCCCTTTTCAGGAAGGATACCTGATTTCATTGGGAATTGGACAAAGATAAACTCTCTGTAAGCAAGAAAAGCTCTCTTATTCTTTTTTTCTTCCCTGAAATTTTTGAAGGCAGATCACCTTGGCTGAGATTCTTGCTCACAGTTCTCTTAAATGTTTTTGTAGGCGATTTCAAGGGAACTCTTTTAGAGGTCCAATACCGGCCAGTTTTTCTCAACTAACTGCCTTGAATTCTCTGTGAGTACAAATTCTTAACTCAATGTAGATTCTCTCTCTTATTCTTTCTCAAGACTAGTTTCATTTATGTTTGTACATAATGATGTAGGCGAATCAGTGATATCTACAATGTAAGCTCCTCTCTTGATTTCATAAAGAATTTGAAGAACTTAACTGATTTGTAAGTGAGCATGCTCATCCATTCATATAATTGCTATCAACCTTTTTTTTTCCTTTTCAAATTTCATATCTAACTCATTTACTTCAGCACTTTTTGTTTTGTTTTCTAAATCTTGTGGTCTAACAGAGCTCTACGAAATGCATTAATTACTGGTAGCATCCCTTCTGATATTGGAGAATACCAAAGTTTACAGATACTGTATGTGGAAAACATATAAGTTTCAATTCCATGAATATGAATATTCTTTTTCTAACTATTCCACAACTTATTATTCATGTTTCAGGGATTTGAGTTTCAACAATTTAACAGGTCAACTTCCAGGTGGCTTGTTCAACATGAGTTCTCTAACATACTTGTAATAAGCCATTCTTTCATTTCATTTTTTTTTTGTTGATATAATGATTACTGTTCTTATTATTATTTGATGTTAGCATAACTAAATCTATATCAGAGCAAGAAAAAAGTTTAGACTCAAAACTTCCCCAATTCAAACGGAACTTACCACTAGCCCAAGCTGTATGGGTGTATTACCCAGTCTGATTGAATATATGGACTAATGCCATTTATTTCTGGCTCAGGAGATTAGTCATATTCATCTGACCTTTTTCTCTGTCTCTCTCTCTTTTTTTGGGGGGTGCTTTCCACTCAATGAAATGGGAAGATTTCTTGGAAACAATAGCTTGCAGGGAGCTCTTCCTAGCCAAAAGAGTGATATTCTTCACACTATGTAAGTTTTACTTTATAAAGGTTTATTTCATTAAATGCTCTCTCTCTCTCTCTCTCTGTGTCCTTGGGATATGGCAGTGACAGTGTTTCTAAAGATTACTGTGCTATTTAAGGGATGACAGAAACTTGTTCTGAATCCTAATCGAGAAATTTTTCACAGTACACTGCTGGTCCACAACTGCGAATCATGACTATTGTAAACATTCTAGGTCCAATATGAAGCCAATCCGTACTAGTATTTTGATCAGTTAAGCTTAGACATACTAGGTTCAGTCAGGATCTTTTCCATTTCAGATTGATGAAACAAATATGTACCTTTTCCATGTGTATGTGCATCTTCGAGAAGAAATTGTTAAATATTCATGTGCTTTCCCCTCCTCACTCTGGACTTTTATGTGCAGAGATTTGTCTTACAACTATTTATCAGGAAGTCTTCCCCCATGGGTAACCTCAATGTCACAGCTGTATGTGTGGTTTTTTCATCTTTCAGCTTTTTACAATTTAGATCACCTGCATTTGATTTGACAGAGCTTCTTGCATTGTTTATTGTGTATAATTAATAATACATGCATGAATGAACATCAAGGAATAAGTAATAAGAAATCTGTGTTTAACTAGCTAATGAACAATCAGAGTTCCAGAGTTTGAAACCGTGTCTAGAACTTGAACATCGATTTCCCATTTCTTTTCCTGGTGAGGCTATATATCTTGGCCTCAGATGAAAGAAATATAAAATGCACCACACGATGAACACTAAATTTTCGTAAGAATCATTGCTCAAATTCATATCCATGAGGCTAGCACTCATAAATTTCCATTCTGATGGTATATAAATACATGCATGAAAATCTAAGGTGCGTTTCCCTATGCAAAAATTCTGTGATGTAAAACTTCTTTGTGATCAATCTTGTTGATGTCATTATGTCAAGATGCCTAAATGTATTCCCTTTCCAGTCAATTATTCTTGCATCTTTGGTAGATACTAATACTGTCAATGATTTTCATACGTGATCGGTTAATGACTTATGCAGGAACTTAGTGGTAAACAACTTCACATTCGACAGTTCAAACATAAAGTGAGTTTGAGGTTTCTGTTACAACTTTTTCTTACAATTATATTTTCATTGGCAAAAGATGAAAGAAACAATACTATATGTAGTCCTAATATGCATGTGAAACAAAGTGATTCATATTCCACTTCTGTAGTTTGATGGATTCTGTCATTATATGTTTCTGTGGATAAGTAACAATGGTTCATTGTTCTTGCAGTCTTCCTGGATTAAATTGCCTTCAAAGAAATTTTCCATGCAATAGAAATACCCCAAAATGTAATGTGCTTTTGTTTGACTAATAGCTTATTAGTTTAATGCCATCATGCTACAGAAAAGGCATTGCTTCTCTACTTGATAAAATATATACAGAGATACATGCATATGCATCTATGTGTGTGCGTGTTCGATAAGAAACTTAAACAAGTAAAAGAAGCAGGGGACACTTTATATAACATTAAGAGTTACAATTATAACAGAACTTAAACAGAAATTATATGTGCTCTGGGGAAGGTCTGAGTGATTTTCATTTCCTTTCATTCTTATTTTAGCTGACTCGGACTCATCCCAATAGTATCCTACCGGCCTAGTAAACTATTTTTGAAATATAATTAGGAAACATTGAGTAAGCAAGGCTTGAAGCAAATACATTAGTTTGAGTCTGTCTTTGGTTTATGTTTTTATAATTGATCATAACTTTGTGTTATTATATCAAATTCCACAGATGCAAAATTCTCAATCAACTGTGGTGGACTAGAACTGAGAGGGAGTGATGACATATTGTATGAGACTGAAGACTCAGCTCTTGGCCCAGCAACGTTTAATGTAAGAGGTTCAGAGAAATGGGCTGTTAGCAATGTGGGTTTGTTTGCTGACAGAAAGAATCCGAGCTTTGTGGTAAATACCCTGGCACAAGTCAATGGGACAGATGTGACCCCAGAGCTTTTCCAGACCTCAAGGTTGTCTCCAGGATCACTGAGATACTATGGCCTGGGTCTTGAGAATGGGCCTTATACTGTAAAATTGCAATTTGCAGAAACAGTTTTCGATGATCGTGCCTTGCAAACTTGGCAAAGTCTAGGACGGCGTATGTTTGATATCTATATTCAGGTAAGAATACTAACAAAGAAAGAACCTCATTAGACAGGTTTTCAACAGCTAGTTTTCAACCAATTTCAGCTGACTACAACTGCTAACTATCTCTTCATTTTGTTCCTAGGGGAACCTTGTATTGAAGGATTTTGACATATCAAAGGAGGCAGGAGGGGTTTTAAGAGCTGTTGTGAAAACCTTCAGTGTTAATGTTTCAGAGAATTATCTTGAAATTCATTTATTCTGGGCTGGTAAGGGGACCTGCTGCACACCTGATCAAGGTCATTACGGCCCACTAATAGCTGCTGTGCATGCTGCTTCAGGTGCGTATTAGTTAACTTATATAGATTTCATATTAATGGTCTTAACGTACTTGCTGCTGCTAATCGGCACTGAACAATTATTCTGGTTTACATTACCCTAACACATTCCGTTTTCTTTCTCAGATTTTACACCAACTGTTTCTGGTTCTCCACCAACTACTCTAGGAATGAAGAGCAGGACAGGGCTGATGGGTATTCTGGTTCCTTTTGGAGTTTTGGTGTTGCTAGTTATAATTTGATGTAGAACATGTGGCTGGATTGTTTATGGTTAATGGAACCGCCAGAATTCGATTCAGAAATGATCCATCATCATTGTATAATGAAGATTCATTATGCATTACTTCATTTTTGATGAAGAAAGTGTATTAATCGTTTAAGATATTGGTTACATTTAGATTAAGGGGATGAACCTAAAGTTTAATTCCTAAAATAAGTCTACGTACTGATCAGTTCTAGTTTTGCCCTGATCCCTCTCTACGTAATTCTCTCTGTCACAGTTTCTCAATGCAGTTTTATATGTGGGGAAAAATTGGGAAAAAGATGACGGAAGGTAAGATGGAATTGGGTCTGTGAGAGTGTGTAGCAGTGTGGGGTGTTACCCAACATGTTACATGTCGCTCCGACTTGTACATGTGGGTATGTGAGTCTGGATCGTTACATTGAAAAATGAAGCCTTTCTTAAGAGTTCATAAGGTCTCAGGCCCCCAATCTATAACTAATTGGTTTTGAGTCAGATATTCTAATTCCTTCAAGATTTTCTGTAGTACTCTGTCCCAAGATACTTAGGGTAGAACTAAAAAGAAATTACTCGTTTGTGTTGCGATATTAGCAAGCATCTATGGACCATGTACTTAGCTCTGCTGAGTTGACAACTGCAACAGGAATCTGTAATGCTTCAAATAAAAGCTAGGAGAGGGAGGATTGAAAATTAATACATTAACTGCAGGCATTTCCTGGGAACCTCTTCAGGGAACCAGGTGCCAACATAACATCACATTCAAGCCAAAAACCACAATCAAGGGCCAGGTCCTAGCTGATTTTGTAGCAGAGTTCACCACGCCTGAAGAAGGGGTGGAAAAGTCGAACGGAAAAGGTGGCATCCCAGGATCCTTAGCAGTGGACCTTGTACGTTGATGGATCTTCAATTCTAAGAAAAATGGCGTTGGAGCAGGACTCGTGCTGATCACCCCAGATGGAACCATAATGGAGCAAGCCTTAGCGAACATTAGGGTTCAAGGCAAGCAACAACGAAGCTGAGTACGAGGCACTAATTGCAAGATTAAGACTTGCAGCAGAATTGAGGGTTCGAAAGCTGAGTTTATACTGTGACTCATTGCTCATCGATCGCCAACCAGTTAGTGGGAGAGTATGCTGCACACCACCCGGTCATGGCAGCATACTTAGTCCAAGCACAATCCATGACCGAGGAATTCTACGAGTTTAGTATATAGCAACTCCCTTAGAGCTGAGAATACGCATGATGATGCACTGGCCAACAGAGCATCCTCTATCGACTATCAGTTGACAGCTGGGACCTTCTTGGATGGATGAGATTCTAGCTAACTCCGCCAGATAGAATGGAAGCGAAGAAGCTGATCAACAAGGCGTCGAGGTATATACTGTCAAAAGTCAAAACTGTGGGGCAGGCATGGGGCATTGACTCAGTCTCTGACTAAGTCTATCACCTAAACCTCAACTAAGATTAACAACTAAGGTAAGATATGAACAGTAGAAGGTAATGTACAAATCAGTGAACCATGCTAGATAAGTACAAAACAGTAATCAAGTTGTGCTAGTCATGCTGCTTCCATACTGTCATGCAACCATACTCAACCCCATACTGTCACTATTTCCAATACTTATACTGTAACATTGCAATTTGCAATTTGCAATTGGCCTGGGTCTGGAGAATGGGCCTTATACTGTAACATTGCAATTTGCAGAAACGGTTTTTTTAGATCGTGCCTTACAAACATGGAAAAGTCTTGGTCGGCGCCTATTTGATATCTATATTCAGGTAACATTACTAGGAAAGAAAAATGTTTTAAGATATTTGAATTGAAGACAACCTCAGCAATGATTCTCAATAGACTAGAGTATTAACTAGCTCCTCATTTTCTTTCTAGGGGGATCTAAAATGGAAGGACTTTGACATCTCGAAGGAGGCGGGTGGAGTTTTCAGAGCTGTTGCTAGAAACTTCAATGTTAATGTGTCAGAAAATTATCTTGACATTCATCTGTTCTGGGCTGGTAAGGGGACCTGCTGCATACCCGAACAAGGTGATTATGGCCCTCTAATATCAGCAGTTAAAGTTGTTCCAGGTACACTATTATGTCTTGTTACAAATATTTGATATGAATGTTTTAGAGTTAGTATCAGCTGCTAATTGACACTGATCAAAAATTATATTTTATTGGTCAGAATTTACTCCAACTGTTTCTGGGATTCCACCAACTACTCCAGGAAAGAAGAGAAAGACAGGACTAATAGTTGGTATTGCAGTTCCTCTTGGAGTTGTGGGCTTGCTGTTAATATTTTCAGTTCTATATTTGAGGAGGAAAAAAGCAGAAAATATGACGATGAAGGTAATAAGATATTTATGTGGTATCGTAACTAAATTGCTCCTGGTTGTTCTACCACTTAAGGTCTTTTGTATCATTCAATCACTTTTGCATGTGGTTCTGGCCTTCTAGGTCGTTTCTGATGTTTGAGAAACATGGGACCTCGATATGTAGTGCAGAGAAAATACGTCTTATGCATTGTGAGACTAGCAGTGATTTGCAATAGCATCTATATATGGTTTCTAAATTATTGTTCTCTCTTGTTTGAATATGCAGACCTTCTAGCACTAGAGAACAGACCAAATACTTTCAGTTATTCCGAGTTGAAAGAAGAAACAGCAGATTTTAATCCTTCAAATAAGCTAGGAGAGGGTGGATATGGCCCTGTTTACAATGTAAAACCTATTTGAATCGATCGTTATCATATATTTGAAGTTTTGAACTAGTGATTTTCAGTTTTTACAGCGAAAGAAAAGAGAGAAGCCCTCTGATGTCATTAAGGTGTATTGTTGTATAGGGTACACTTTCCGATGGGAGGGTAGTGGCTGTGAAGCAACTTTCAGTGGCATCTCACCAAGGGAAGAGTCAATTTGGTGCAGAAATTGCTACTATATCTGCAGTGCAACATCACAATCTAGTGAAATTGTATGGATGCTGTATCGAAGGAAGCCAGCGAATTTTGGTTTATGAATATCTTGAAAACAAGAGCCTTGATCAAGCACTTTTTGGTATGAAGTAATGAATCTATTTTCTACGTACCATACCATCTACATCAACACTTAATACTCCACAGTTGCAAGTACTCAAAAATTTTATCCAACATTTTTGTTCAATCTAAACTGTGTGTTCTTTGTGACAGTATCCGAGTGCTATTCCACGTATAACAGCTTTTCATTGGATATGTAGTCATTAATGTAGTAATGTTTCAGGAACAAATGACCTGCACCTTGACTGGCTTACCCGCTTCAATATAATGTTGGGAACAGCAAGAGGACTTGCTTATCTTCATGAGGAGTCAAGCCCAAGGATTGTGCATAGAGATGTCAAAGCCAGTAATATTTTGCTCGACGCAGAACTTGATGCAAGTAATTTTATGTGTAGTTCTTGGTAGTTGTCTGTTTGCTTTAATGTCTTTATTAAATGTTGTTTGGGGAGTCTAAGGGGTAGTTATCTGATAGCAGTCTTAGCATTTAATGTAATCTGGGAATTAGGAGTCTTTAATGTTGTTTGTGGGCTCTAGACAGGTGCATGGAATGTCTAGAAAGGTCTAGGGAATGTCTGGTAGTATTTTAAATAGGGGTTTAGCCCAGGCCTGTAAAAAAGGCAGTTCTGAAGTATTATTCAAAGTATTCCCATATTGAAATATTTCAAGGCTTTTCCCAAATTTCTCTTAGAAATCTAGGCTCCAACGGTGTTTGGAGTAATCTCACCTAGCTCTAAGTGTTCACTTCCACACTTAGTTGCTGTGTTTGTGTTTTCATTTACATCAAGTGGTATCAGAGCTGCTCTAGATCTGTGATTATTGCGGATCTATGGCTGTTGGGCGAGGAGGTGCTGCTCAAGGAGGCAACAACGCCTTGGAGACCAATCAAGTAGCTGCTGGTAATGTGGTAACAAGGGAGGATCTGGAAAACTTGCAACAACAACAAAGGCAACTGCAAGATCAAATTACTCAGCTGTGTACGAGGCTAGAGCAGTCAGGTGTTCTGACTCCTCAAGACCAGAATCCGGAGAGGCAAAGAGGTCCCCAAATGAATGTATACCAAAGGAGGAACATGAGGAATCGACCAGCATTTGAAAGGTACCAACAGCAACCTTTAGAGAGTGATTCTTCAGATGAAGAAGAAGCTGGTAATTTCCGAATGGGACGTCCACCGGTATTCAACAGGCAGGTTGATCAAGATCCGAGGTTGAAGGTGGAAATTTCTCATTTTTCTGGTGAGGAACAACCAGAGGAAGTCTTGGACTGGTTGAATGAAGTGGAAAGGGTCTTTGAGTACCTAGAGATGCCGGAGCACAAGAAGGTCAAGGCTGTAGCTGTCAAATTGAAGGGTTATGCTTCTTCTTGGTGGGAACAGGTCCAGATGTCACGGATTCAATCTGGAAAAGAGAAAATCCAGAATTGGATGAAGATGCAGAAGCTAATTCGTGGTCAGTTCCTTCCCTTGAACTATGAAGGTGTCTTGTTCCAACAATATCAATCGATCCAGCAAGATAATCGCTCTGTTCGAGAGTATACAAATGAGTTCTACAAAATGAGAACTCGAGTTCAGCTGCCAGAGACAGAGATTCAAGTCACTCACCGCTATCTGATGGGTCTAAGGTCGAGTATTAGAAATATGGTCGAGCTACAACCTTGCTGGTCATTAGCAACGGTTGTTCAACTCCCCATGAAGGTGGAAGCCCAGCAAAAGTCAGCTAACCATCGGTCAAGTCAGTTTGGGAAGAGACAAACGCAGTTAGAAGCTGAACTAGTCCAAGGAAATGCAAAGCTGAAACTTGGAGCTGCCTCCAACAATCTCCAGAACAATAAGGCAGCATCGAATTCTCAAGGGGGGCAAGTTCGTGGACGTGGAATGGGAAGTGATGCAGCTGGAAGCAGCAACATAACCTCTCAATTCGTAGGAGGGAAGGTGATCTGTTACAAGCGTGGACAAAAGGGGCACAAATCTTCCGAGTGTAGGAAGACATCCAGCAACCTACTTGTTAGTGAAGACGGAGAGGTCAACAATGAAGATGGACAATTCCATGAAAGCCTTCTGGAATTTACAGAAGACGAAGTCACATATGAAGATCAAGATCTTCCCAATCTGGTGATACGTCGTACCATGTTAACCCCAAAGGTTCCTGAAGGTGATTGGCGGCGTAACAACATCTTTAAGACAAGGTGTTCTTCTCATGGTAGGCTTTACAATGTCATTATTGATGGGGGCAGCAGCGAGAATCTAGTTTCCAAGGAAATGGTGGCGAAATTGAAGCTCGACATCCAGCCTCATCCAAGACCATACAGTATAGCTTGGTTCAAGAAAGGAGGAGAAGTGAAGGTAACAGAACAATGTCTTGTTCCTTTTTCTATTGGAAAAAGTTATTCCGATAATGTTTTATGTGATGTGGTGGATATGGAAGCGTGTCATATATTGTTGGGAAGGCCGTGGCAGTTTGATAACAAAACTGTCCACCATGGTGAAAAGAATGTTTATGCCTTTTATAAAAATGGAATCAAGGTAATCCTAGCTCCAAAGAGAGATGAGCACTTTCCCGAGTCCACCGAAAAGGAGACAAATGCTTGCTTGACAACTCGGCAGTTTATCAATGAATTTGAAGAGAATGGTGTTGCCTACGCGCTATTGATTAATGAAAGAAAAGAAGAGCTGCAAGCTGTACCTGTGGAAATGAATGATTTGCTGAATGAATTTGAAGACATTTTCCGGAGTGATATGCCTGCAGGATTGCCACCACAAAGGGATATTCAGCATCATATTGACCTTGTACTTGGAGCCAGCCTTCCAAACTTGCCTCACCACCGGATGAGTCCAAAAGAACATGAAGAGCTTCAAAGGCAAGTGGAAGAGTTATTGCAGAAAGGGTTTATTCGAGAATCCATGAGCCCATGTGCTGTTCCTGCACTTTTGACTCCGAAGAAAGATGGAACGTGGAGAATGTGCGTTGATAGTAGAGCCATCAACAAGATCACAATCAAGTATCGTTTTCCGATCCCAAGATTGGATGACATGCTGGACATGTTACATGGTGCCAAGGTGTTCAGCAAAATTGACCTGAAGAGTGGTTATCACCAGATCAGAATTCATGATGGGGACGAATGGAAGACGGCATTTAAGACAAAGGAAGGGCTTTATGAATGGATGGTAATGCCTTTTGGCTTATCAAACGCACCAAGCACCTTTATGCATTTGATGAATCAGGTGTTGAAACCATTTATTGGTAAGTTTGTTGTAGTATATTTTGACGATATACTGATATACAGTGCATCCAAGGATTACCACTTGCAGCACCTAAAGGAAGTGTTTAATGTTCTACGGCGGGAGAAGTTGTATGTTAACATGAAGAAGTGCCACTTCATCACGGACTCCCTACTGTTCTTGGGGTATGTAATCAGTTCAGCAGGCATAAAGGTGGATGAAAGTAAAGTGAACGTGATCAAGAGCTGGCCAACACCCACAACAATTGCTGAAGTACGAAGTTTCCATGGCCTAGCTACATTTTATAGGCGCTTCATCAACAATTTCAGTAGTATCATCGCTCCAGTGACAGATTGTATGAAGAAAGGCAGATTTGAGTGGTCAGAAAGGGCTGAAAAGAGCTTCCGAGAAATTAAAGACAAGCTATGCTCAGCTCCTGTCCTTGCATTGCCAGACTTTGAGAAGGTTTTTGAAGTAGAGTGCGATGCCTCTGGAATTGGAATTGGTGCTGTGCTAAGTCAAGAGGGAAGGCCAATAGCATTCTATAGTGAGAAACTGAACGAAACAAGACGGCGTTACAGCACTTATGATCAAGAATTCTACGCCATCGTTCAAGCTCTACGCTATTGGTAGCACTACTTGATTCAGCGTGAATTTGTCTTATTCACAGATCATGAGGCCTTGAAGCACATCAATAGCAAGAAAAAGTTAAACAAGAGACATGCTAAGTGGGTCTCTTTCCTCCAGCAGTTCAGTTTTGTATTAAAGCACAAATCTGGAGTAAGCAACAAAGTAGCTGATGCTCTTAGCAGGAAAACCTTACTATTGAACACCATGTCAGCCACTATTGAAGGGTTCGAGTCTTTCCAAGAATTGTACCCGGCTGACCCATACTTTGGGTCGATTTGGAGCAAGTGCAATGATGGCCAACAAGGGGCATTTGTGATGCACAGCGGATTTCTCTTCAAGGGTAATCAACTTTGTATTCCAGATTGTTCCTTGCGGGAATTGATCATTGGAGATATGCATGGTGGCGGTTTGGGTGGTCATTTTGGAAGAGACAAAACATACGCTATGATTGAGCAAAAGTACTTTTGGCCCAAAATGCGGCGTGATGTTTATAGATTTGTTGACAGATACCAAATCTGTCAGGAATCCAAAGGAGGCGTGCAGAACACTGGTCTTTATACACCATTACCTGTTCCATCAGCACCTTGGGAGGATGTAAGCATGGACTTCGTGGTGGGGCTGCCTAGGAGTCAAAGAGGGATGGATTCAATCTTTGTGGTGGTTGATCGGTTCTCAAAAATGGCGCATTTTATCAGCTGTAAAAAGACGATGGATGCCTCAAATATTGCTAATATATACTTCCGAGAAATCATCCGTCTACATGGAGTGCCTAAATCAATCACTTCTGACCGAGATTCCAAGTTTTTGTCTCATTTCTGGAGAGCTTTATGGAAAAGACTTGGCACAAAGTTACAATACAGCAGCGCCTACCATCCTCAAACTGATGGGCAAACAGAAGTTATTAATAGAAGTTTGGGTAGTTTGCTGCGAAGTTTAGTTGGAGAAAACCCGAAGCAATGGGAGGCAGTTATTGCACAAGCAGAATTTGCTTACAACTATTCAAGAAATCGCACTACAGGTAGAAGCCCTTTTGAAATAGTGTACGGGAAACAGCCAATGCATTTTCATGACTTAATCCCTATACCAGAAGTTGGAAAGGGGAGCATAAAGGGGGAAACAGTGGCTGCAAAAATGCAAGAGCTGCATGAGGAGATAAGGCTGAGAATTGAAGAGTCAAATGCTAAGTATAAGGAGTATGCAGATAGGAAACGACATCCCTACAGTTTCCAAGAAGGAGATATGGTCATGGTTCATCTGCGTAGAGAAAGACACCCAGCTGGTTCCTACTCTAAGCTAAGTAAACGAAAGATTGGGCCTTACAAGATTATCAAGAAGATTGGAGACAATGCTTATGAGGTTGATTTACCGAAGCACTTGGGTATCCACTCTACATTCAATGTTTCGGATCTATATCCACTCAACAGCGGGGATGTTAAGGAAGCTTTGACCAGCCGTAAACTCGAGGACGAGTTTTTTTTAGGAAGGGGAGAATGATGCAAGTAATTTTATGTGTAGTTCTTGGTAGTTGTCTGTTTGCTTTAATGTCTTTATTAAATGTTGTTTGGGGAGTCTAAGGGGTAGTTATCTGATAGCAGTCTTAGCATTTAATGTAATCTGGGAATTAGGAGTCTTTAATGTTGTTTGTGGGCTCTAGACAGGTGCATGGAATGTCTAGAAAGGTCTAGGGAATGTCTGGTAGTATTTTAAATAGGGGTTTAGCCCAGGCCTGTAAAAAAGGCAGTTCTGAAGTATTATTCAAAGTATTCCCATATTGAAATATTTCAAGGCTTTTCCCAGATTTCCCTTAGAAATCTAGGCTCCAACGGTGTTTGGAGTAATCTCACCTAGCTCTAAGTGTTCACTTCCACACTTAGTTGCTGTGTTTGTGTTTTCATTTACATCAGAACTCTGCCCAAAAATATCAGATTTTGGATTAGCAAAGCTATATGACGATGACAAAACCCATATCAGTACCCGAGTTGCAGGGACAATGTGAGCACTCTATTATTTTTCTAGTCACTTACTGGCATCATTGCATATATAATGTACTCGGAACTTTTTTATGCTTTATATGTAGTTGATAGCTTGCTGATCACTTGGAAGACTGTTTTTGTGAAATCTACTATGCAGTCTTTATAATGTTACTGAATTCATGTCGTTACAGCATATGTTATTCCCATTATCGATACGTTTACCATTCACACCGAGTTATATTGTTAATGAATTTCAGATTCATGGCATATATTGATAGGTAGATCAGGGCTTGGATATATATGACCCAATCAACATTCAGTAACCCAACTTGATTATCTTGTAGAGGCTATTTGGCACCAGAGTATGCAATGCGTGGACATCTGACTGAAAAGGCTGATGTTTTCAGTTTTGGGGTTGTTGTTTTGGAGATTCTCAGTGGAAGACCAAATGCTGACAGTGATTTGGATGCTGGAAAGACTTATCTCCCAATCTAACCACTCTTGCTTCAGCATTGTTGTGAAAACTAAACTACTTTTACTTTAACTGTGCCATAATGTCTTCAGGCTTGGACTCTACATGAAAATAACAAGACTTTGGAGTTGGTGGATCCCAGATTGACAGATTTTGATGATCAAGAAGCCATTAGGTTCATAAAAGTAGCTTTCCAATGCACACAGGGACCGCCAATGACGCGGCCATCTATGTCACGCGTGGTTGGCATGCTTTCTGGAGATATTGAAGTAGGCAGCACTGTCATGTCAAAGCCAAGTTATTTGACGGATTGGGACTATAAAGATGTAACAAGTAGCTTTTTGATTGATCGCGATACACCATCAACTGATAGTAAGAGTAAGCTCAACCTTCATCCCGGCAGCACAACTGGTGCTAGCACCGATATTGATCTTGCGCCATCTCCTGTGGAGGTTAATCGGTCAATGGTCACTGACATTATAAGAGAAGGAAGGTAAGAACTAAGAAGTACCTGCTTGTCTTGTTCTTGTTGTAATATTGTCACTCTTCCTACTGTAGTGTGCCTTTCTGTCTCTAGTTTCTTAGCACTGGACCAATGGAGATGTAAATATAAACAAGTATATGAGATATAATATATAGTTCATTTGTGTTTACTTTTCGATAATTAAGTAAATCTATAAGAGAAACAACTTCACATATATAACTATAATTAACAATCTTGGATGGTTATACTGTATCAACAAGTCTTGGCTTATGTGATCGATACAGATCTTCGATGGTTTGACAAATTATTTAAATCAAAATCATCTGTAGAATTGATACTCCGATTAGGACTGAACTCATGTGTAATAGAGGACTCATGAACTTATATATATGATCCTATATTTGTTTTTCTGATTATTGTTGGCCTACATACTGTTACAATGCCATTAATGTTCTTCTGATTAAAAACTAGAATAGTGCTAATAATATATAAACACCAAATCACGAAGGGTACTTTCACCGGAAAACATACATATCAAGAGAATACAAATTTGACAGGTATGGGGAAAAATCTGACAATTCATTCAATGATCTCCATAAACAACTGCTTTGTCAAAAGGCTATATGACTGTTACATAAAACTAATAAGAAAATCTGGTCAAGATTGTATATCACCAATGCAAGGTTGAAATATTGAAGATGCCGGCTAGCTTCATCTGGCCTCCTGCGTTGTCTGTGCTTCGAGATCAACTGCTCTTGTTTGAGAGTTGTTCAAACATCGTTCGTAAGCGTTACATGCACAACCACATAGCACCATTATGAGAACAACAGCGACGAGTAGTCCAATACCTATAAGCGTTTTTCCCAATGAATATAGATGGTGGTGGTGGTAAAGGTAGTGGTGTTGGTGGTGGTGGTGGTAGTCGGAATAGTGTATAGATGGTCGTGGTGACATTGGCATGGCTTATGGTAGGAGAGAGCGCTAGCTAGACTGCTAGAGAAATACGAATAGCACGTATGATCGATCGACTGATTGAAAGTTGTGCATTTGTCACCTTCTATCATAGAATGAGTGCTTCTGTTATTCGATTCTATGTTGTCTTTTGCTCGTTTTTGGAAACCTGCTTGCTGGGGAATACTTCTCATTGTGAAGCTAGGTTTGAACTTTTGATTGATCTCGGTTAGGATTTTTGGGAGTTATGGCTGGTAATATCTGTAAGAGCTTACATGAATGAATTTCATATCTCAATGAGGAGACTTGTACGTGCATGGAAAGCAGGCAAGGCTCAATTCAACTGAAGATCCAAGCTAATCACCCTATAAACGTACACAAGCTCAAAACAACTCAAAGGATTGTTGAATTTGAAAATGCCAATTATAAAAAGCGTTTACGTACAGGATTTATGGGGATTCCTAAAATGGAGAGATAACCATAATGAAACTATTTATAGCAAGTTCACCAAGATGAAGATATATGAAGAAGAAATTTGATTGAAAACAAGGGTCAGCTGGCCAAGGAGGAGGTGGCGGCCATAAACCAGGGTTGCCGCTGAGGGAAGGCTAGTGGCCATTAATTTGGTTTAATAATGATGGTGAAATTTTTTGACTTAAAAATTATGCCATATATTGGATGCAATTCAAACAATTTTTTTTTTTTTTTTGTTAATTGCAGCCCAATAACTCATTTGTTACATATGATTTCTTTACTTTTCATTTTGTCTATCTCATTTTATAAAGGTAAGATTTAAAAATTTTCTTTTATTTTCAAAGGTAAAATGGCAATAAAATTTTACAAAAATTGAACATCCACACAAACATATATATATATATATATATATATAGGATCAGAAGCGGACGTCCATGCTTCTGTCGTAATTAGGCGCCGCTCTTGCATGATGGAGACCAGATGTCGATTTTGAGCATCTTCTTGCCGGTGGACTCGCCGGCTACCAGTTTGCAGTCGACCTTGATCGTGCTTGAAGTTTCAAGTGAGGTCGCTGCCCAGAACCTTCGACCTCGATCTCCTTGACCTTCATCTTCATGGTGAAGCCGTCCGGAATGCCCCTGACCTCCGTCTAACAAGAGTCGCGCCAACGGCGGCTCCTGATCGCTGCAGAAGCATGGACATTTGCACTTCTGCGGTAGTACGGATGTCCGCCTCAAAACGGGCCTATATATATATCAGATCCTATCCAGAGAGAGGCCTCACTCTAAAATGAACGTGTGAGGTTGGAGTTTTGGGTCACTTTTCGGTCTCAAATCCACATCTCAACCGTTCAGTTTTTAGGTGCTAATGTATAGATCATCTCTGCAAAGTTTCAGCCAAATTGATGATCTTTAAGGTATGTAATTCACTTAAACCAATGGACGAACTGAATCTGTCCACCCTGAACCGTACTAGCTTTAAGGCAGTTATCAATGTCTTAACGGCAATCAATTTGGCTGAAATTTTGCAGAGATGATCTATACATTAGCGCCTAAAAACTGAACGGTCGAGATGTGGATATGAGATCGAAAAGTGACCATAAACTCCAACCTCACACGTTAATTTCAGATCTGACACACACACACACACAGGGCCACAGGACCCTTCTACTAAGGAATGTGTTTGGACCCAAAATGAGCATTTTGGCCTGACAATGCACGTCTTGGAGAAATTGAGTCAATGTCAGTGGCTCAAGCTATATATTGTCAACAAGTTCGAAATATATATTTAGAGGCTAAATAAAGCCTACTATGGAAGCATGGAAGCATGAAAAGTCAACTTTAGCACATTTTCCTACTTCGGCTAGGAGAAACCGAGCTAAACAAGGAAGGAGGGGCGGCAGACTAACCAAACGAAATTCAAATGAGCTGAAACTTTCCAGATTAAATCTAGAAAGCCCAAGGATCATTTCTTATGAAGAGTGCCAGAGCTAGTTTTGACTGGAAGACCTTCAAACAATCAGTCCAATTTCCTTGTCTAGAGAGGCTTGGAAAACTGGACCTGTAAGAGGTCCAGCAGCGTTTTCGGCCCAACCACTATATCAAAAGCTCTGAAATTTTACCAGGGTGATCTACACTCATAGTGGAACATTTCTTATGAAGAAGTCATGGTCAAAATCTGAGTGCTTGATGGAGATAAAATTGAAGGAATAAAGGAGCAGAAAGTGCTTCCTTATCTCCAAAATTAATCATTCCTTATCTCCAATTATGCCTCCTTATCTCCGAAATTCATCATGCTTTATCTTTAATTATGCTTCCTTATCTCCAAAATTCATCATGTCTTATCTCCAATTAATGCTCCACTATCATTTGTTTAATGCTAAACACCTTGGCATGGTAGCCTATAAATAGAGGTTACAATGAAACACTTAAACAGACAATTCACTCATCAATACATCTCTAAGATGATCTAAGTCTCTCTAGAGCAAACCTCTATAAGAGCAACTCCTTTCCTTCTCTTTCTCTTACCGGTGATCACACTCCTAGTCCTAGTCTTCTCAGAAGCCGACTTTCAGTGCCACCAAACCCTCTGTCAACGTACTTCGGTCCTAGTCTCCTTGGGAGCCGACTATAGTACCGCGACCACAACGGTTACGGAACCAGCCAAGAAAGGGTAACGCCCTCGCAAACCAGCCAAGCTAAAGTCACGCTTTAGCAAGTTCTCTCTACTTCCCAGTGGTTCTCGCTCTGCTCGATCTACAACATCGAGTATCGATTGTGATTTTCAAGAAGATTAGCAAAAGTCCTCACCACGAGGCATAAAGAATCCCACGACGAGGTTGGTGCTCTCCTCGTCTACAATTGCTTGAAAGAAGTCAGGTCAAGGGACACCCCCGACGACCGCAACCGAACGGTGCTGGCACGCCCGCGCAGAAAAGAGACTGTTGACCAGCTGCAACAAAATTGGAGCCAAACATTTTGGCACGCCCAGTGGGACTTCCTTTGAGCTGTAAATCACACCACTATTAAGAAGTTGAGGTTAGTAAGGGGTTGTGAATCATAACACTTGTTGAACTGTCTTCACACTTATGACCTTTCTCATCTTAGTAAGTATAGCCTATGTGAAATGGTGTCTAGAAAGGGGACAACGTTCATAACAGGTTATTGAATCCAGAAGTGCGTACAAATGGGCCTAAACCACTATGTGGGAGTAGTTCATGCCAAAATAGATTCTGCCTCTTTTGTTCGCCCTCCCCCACCTGGCCATTTCAGTAAGGTTGCCCAAAGGATTTGAAAGAAAGTTTGTGTCTAGGCGACTATACTTGGGCCGCACGTCTAAACTACAGCAGAGTCTTTTTGTGTTCACCATCATTGGGATGCCAGAGGAAAATCTTTACCAAAAGAAATTCTTGAAGTCATGCCTGTTTTTCTTAAAAAGAAGAAGTGCAAATTCCTAAACTTCTCAAAGCGCAAAGCCTCCAGTTACAAGCCGCATAAAACTGATGGTGACGCCGCTGCTACAGATGACGAGGCGACGATAGAAGGCTATGTGCCCATTCCCATTCCAGAGAATGCAAGCATAGAAGAGCGGCTTGATATCCTTCAAAAGAATTCTACCGCATACCATGAGAATCTGAGAAAACCCCTCGCGGAGGACCGTCGACGGCTCGATGAGTTCACGATTTCGGTTAAGAGGCTCGAGTTGGGGGCACAGCAAATACAAGGTGAATTGGAACGTCAAGAACCTGCTCGCGAAGAGGTCGTTTCTGAGACTAACTTGCCTATAGGTGGCAATCAACCTAAGGGTCTCACTGGTGAGTCACAACCTTACACAGAGGCTGTGCATGGAAAAGGTCATCAACAAGATTGTTCTTCTGACAATACAATTGTCTCTGAACAAATATCTGATTTCTCCACTGATCAAGCTAAATACGTGGCTACTGATCAGATGCATGGGGGGCAAGATATGACCCATGATCATCCCTTTGATCAAGAGAAGATGGCGACAGTTGGCGACAAAGCCGATCTTGGGACACCGTCATCTCCCGAATTGCAAATGAAGATCATGCCTCATCAACCAACAAAGATACTTGGGGGGCAAGATTACCCCTCTCACGAGCCAAATTCTTCCAAATTCTTCAACGAGAAGTATCTTTGTTCTTTTCCTACAAGCTCTCACAGGAGGGATTTTTACCCTACAAATTTTGATACATCGGAGCTTGGAATGAAGCATAGATGGCCTCCCCCGTGGTCTTCTAGAGGTTAGCCAAACGTGTCGCTGCTAGCTCCTTGCTTTATTGTTAATTTCCTGTCAATTTTCAGTTTTTTACCTTTATAGTAAAAAAAAAAAGTTGAATTTGGTAAGCGGTTGTGAATCATAACGGAATAGGTGAAGTCTCTTTTGTTAATATTGGCCTAAACTCCTTATTGGTGTCTAGTTCAGGTCCCTTAAGGTTAAGTGCGGCTTTTATTAACACTTGTTGAACTGTCTTCACACATATGACCATTCTCATCTTAGTAAGTATAGCCTATGTGAAATGGTGTCTAGAAAGGGGACAACGTTCATGACAGGTTCTTGAATCCAAAAGTGCGTGCAAATGGGCCTAAACCACTATGTGGGAGTAGCTCATGCCAAAATGGATTCTGCCTCTCTTGTTCGCCCTCCCCCACCTGGCCATTTCAGTAAGGTTGCCCAAAGGATTTGAAAGAAAATTTGTGTCTAGACGACTATACTTGGGCCGCATGTCTAAACCTTGATTCACATTGTTTTATTGAATTCAGCTACTTATATATATATATATATATATATATATATATATATATATATATATATATATATATAAAATAATAATAATAATAATAATAAAAAATTAGTACGATCCAAAAATTACTGCGGAGTCAAAACACTAAGGGATTAATTTAGTAGACAGTTTATTCGCATAAGACATGGGGGACAATTCTAGTGTTCCTACACTCGCAAAGCCCATTTATGAAGGCTTGTTTTTGAGGCCCATAATCATTTCTTCGCTATGCCTAGCAACACTAGGGGGGCAACACTAAAAATACTAAGCCCATTTTGGGGTAAATATTTTCGTTGGTTGTTTGTTTATTATTAGAGTCAAAATGAATTTTGGGAAAATATCTTCTTCATCGTAGGCGCATCCAATGGGATGTGATGTCTAAGGTCTAGTTTGGATACGAGAAGTGCTGACAAAGGGTCTTGTCCCCTGTGAATCAAGTGAGCTGAGTTCCGCCAAAATCGTTCCTCTCTTCACCTGGTCATGTTCCAAAGGAGTTACCGAAAGGAGAAGAAAAATATCCCTAAGTCCAAAATGTTTTTCTTGTATGATGCGTCACTTTATGTGTTGTTCTTGTTCTTGTTTTGTTTTGAGTCTTAGGATGCCTTTTCAACTGTCTATGTTGAGTTTATATCTCTAAAATCATGACTTAATAATAATATAAAATATATATATATATATACACACACACACACACATACATATATAATTAAAAGTCATAAATACAACTCTTAAGGGGCAATTGTAAGTGTTCCTACACTCGCAAAGCTACTAAGCCGAGTCAGCGGCTCCGGAAACTTTTTCCAGCTTTGCCCTCGCAGGAAAGGCTGAGCTCAAGGGAAATGTGAGAGCCACCACCGTGACCGCCACCTCCATCGGAAGTAGTCTTCATGTTGTCAAAGATGTCCTCACCATGCACGGGAAACAGTGAAAGGGTTTCAATCTCCTGGTGATCTTCTCCTCTTTGTTCCATGAAAGTTTGTTCTACATTCATGTCAAAGAAAGTAGAACTAGTTCCCCCTCCAGCTGAGATTGAACAATCCCTAGCACTCTTCTCCATGTTCATAGATCCATAACCACCATAGTTCCCCATCTGCCCGTTAACAGCAATCATCACACCAGCGGATGAAGCAGAAGCAGGTGCAGAAGATCCAAAGTTAATATATTGATCCTCATGTTTCCAATTGGTAACATTGTCATCACCAACAAGCCCTGATCTTTGCATGGGCACATGAACATCCGAAGTGGACTTCTTCTTCTGCTTCTCCCGAGCCCTTTGGTTCACGAACCAAAAATAGACGTTCTTGAACTCGATCTTGCCGTACCATTTCAGCTGGAGATAGATCCTCTCAACCTGCTCTATAGTTGGGGATCTAACTCCCTTATTGTAGAAAAGCTCCTTGAGGATTCTTATCTGATCTGTAGTGAGAGTCCACCTGCTCCTCTTACAAAGCATGTTAGCACTACTCCTGGCTGCTTTATTGCTTCCTCCATCCTCGGTTGGTTGCTGGGTTTGTGGTTCCATTGGTGATGGATTGAGAGAATGCGAGAATTGAAGAGTGATGATGATGAGTAATTAAGAAAGATTGCTGTTAGAAATATTCGAATTGGATGAAATGATTTTGGGATTGGAAATTTGGGTTTATAATGTGGAGGAAGATATAGGCATGCAAATATCCACCCTTGGATGGACGGTCAAAGAGGAGTCAAATCGATGTCAGTAAATCGAGATTAGTGATTCCAAATCTCGGGAAAAAAGGGACTAGCAGCATGTGAGGAGCGGTTTTTGAGGAGTTAGCTATTATTATAGGATTAATAGCATGTGGGGAAACCGAACGGTTTTCGAGGAGGTAACTGTTCTTTTCACGAGATTATTTTTCACGACTGTTGTTTTTCAACGAGTGATTAGTGCCTTAAATCTCGGAAAAGAATGAGTTATTGACGCTAAGAGTTTTGAGTTGGGAGCCAGCAAGTGGATCCAAAAGATACATATTTTCTCAAAACCCTCGCCGCGAGGCTCTTTTTGACGCGGAGCATATTTTAAAAGTTCATATTATTTTCAATATACAACTATAGGGGCCTATATTTGGGGCTTTGCGAGACACAATTATTGACTTCTCACGGATATTTGGATATCAGGATAAGAAAATATTATTGTATTCATAAAGTGGCTTTGCGGCCAAAAGCAATACATTCATTACAAAGCCAAAAGTGGCTACAATACAAAACAGGAATCTTCGGATATCTTCTGAATCTTTTCCCAAGTGGAAGCAGCTATGGAATCCAACGTCGGGTTGAGCCGCACCATTATCCCAAGGAGGGGCAGACTTCAGGGTAGGAAAAAGAGGAGTAACGGAGCCCCCGTGCCCCCTTTACATGGAAGCGGCAGAGGAATCCAATATAGGCGTGGCCAACACCATTATCCATGAGAAGGGGAGACTCCAGTGAAAGAAAATGGAGCCCCCGAGCCCCCTCAATTGGAAGCAACTATGGAATCCAACGCCGGGTTGAGCCGCGGCATTATGTCCTGGAGGGGCAGAGAGTGAAGGAACCAAATATCAGCTTGAGTCTCTGCACCCCCTCTAGCCTTGGTAACCACCATTAGCTGGACGTGAAGTACAGGAACAGCCATTCTGTAGCTTGAACCCATTCCTTCAAAGAGTCCATCCCTTCTCATCCCTCCAAGATTCTATCGAGAAGAGAAAGGGGGAGAAGGAGGTGAGAACCAAAGCCTCTTCCATCTGGAGGGCACAACACGGGCCGGGTCCAAAAGGAAGGAAACAGAGGAGGAAAGACAAACCTCAGAGTGGCCGTCCTCCCTTTCTCTGTTTCGCTCCGCGTGTAGGATTATGACAAAGATGATCTCGCATGATCGTAGATCCCACACTCGGAGCCCCCTCGCGTTTCTAAACCAATCTGAAGCCTGGCATTGTTGTTACAGAATTCAAGAAGGAGAAACAAGGGGTTGCCTAAGATTACGCCATGAGGCCTAACCCAGGCTTAAGATTACGCCACAAAGCCTAAAATTTAGAGGCTAAAGGTCATTTCATGAGGGGAAGATTTGTGAAGAAAGAGAAAAAGAGGCAAGGACTGAAAGGCCATTTCTTGAATATTTCAGAAAAATTGTTGTGAGTATTCCCTTCCCGAAATACAACTATTTATAGGGACTTCAGGCAAATCCCCACCCTTGAATGAAGCTCAATTTCAAAACCGATGTCAGTAAATCGAGATTAGTGATTCCAAATCTCGGGAAAAAAGGGACTAATAGCATGTGAGGAGACCGAACGGTTTTCGAGGAGGTAACTGTTCTATTCACGAGATTATTTTTTCACAACCGTTGTTTTTCAACGAGTGATTAATGCATTAAATCTCGGAAAAGAAAGGATTAATAGCATGTGGGGAAACCGAACGGTTTTCGAGGGGGCCTACAGAGATTGGCCCGCAAAGCTCAATTTCAAGCAAAGTTCCTCCACGCGGAGGTTCATCGCAATAGCACTAGCTTCGGCCTGAGTGGCCCGTTCTCTGAGATAGGCCAGGTTGCGGCCCATTTCTTCAGAAGCAGCTAGAGGTTCATCGAGTTGGGCTTCTTCTGTAGCAATCGCGTTTTCAACAAAGGCTAAACCGGTATGGAGGTCCTCGATCCGAAGTTTGAAGTCGGACCTTTGGATTTGTAGTTCCCGCAGGCGGTTGGTTCGCTCATTTAAAATACCGCGAGAGATGTCCATTTCTCGAGAGAGGCTATTCAAAGCCTCTCGAGTGTCGTGAGCCTGGGCGTTCGCAGCCGGTTGACGTTGGCGGGCCTCACCAAGTTCATTCAGCAGATCGTCAATGGCACTAAATTGCTGCAGGGTCAATGCCTTCTCCTGGCGAAGATACCTTAGAGCTTCCAAGACTCGCAGGAGGATGTCAGTCTCCAATACCCGAGGACCCAGATGTTCGTGAAGCACCATCTTAGCCTCATCCACAGCAGAAGGAGGAGTTACCTCTAACACCCTCATCACTCTCTCGAATCTGGTAGGAGGAGGAGGCGGCGGAAGCGCCACAGGATCACAAACCACCAATGCAAAAGGGTGGACAGCTTCCTCAGTTTCTTCATCTTCAACAGGTTGGTATGTCCCTTCAGCTGCAGGAGAATCTGGAAACTCAACTCGTGGCTCACCATGGGCAAGTGGAGCAGATTCAAGCACAGAGCCCTCGGCTTCGACAGTTGTCTCATTTATTCGCGAGACTTGGGGGGCACCACCACCGTCAGTATCATTTTCCATCTCTGGGGCGACAGTCTTGCCGATAGGACCCTCAGCGTTTGCAGCCACCTCCTCGGTCCAAACAGAATCCTAGTCAGGTTCAGAAATGTCAGAGAACGGGGTTTGGATCTAAAGGGAAATGGAAAGCATTGGCCAACAGTGGCTTACCTCTCGAGCTGTCAGGTCAATATCTGGTACGTGGTCACCAAGAGGAAGAGGCCCCGCCTCATTCACCTCTTGGACCTCTAGTGCCGCGAGAATCTCTGTCGTCATCAGTTCCTCATAAACGGCAGAAGTCTCAGACTGGCTTTCCACGCTTTCATCCTCCGAGGAGTCGTCATCAGAGATCGTTATTAGAATGGTAGGACCTTGCAGATGCTCTGTAGATGTGGGAGACGGAAGAGGCGCCACGGGGTTAGTTGATGCTTGAACTAGCAAGAGAGTTGACTCTTCTACAGCGGCTGAGGATCCAGCCTTGCTCAGTCGAGAAGGATCAGTGGTCCTCTGACGGACCTGTCAAACGATACATAATGAAGATCCTGCCCAGATTCTAAAATTTAAATAAAATAAAACAGGGCCAGAGCTTACCAGCCGCATTGACAGAGGCTCGTCATCCTCAAAGTCCTCTTCAGCGATTTGGGCGCGACCGCGTTTGCAAGTATAAGCAGCAATTACCTGCACAGAAGAGGAATCATAACTCAGAAAATAGAAGGGGTCTGGAAAGCCAAATGTGCAAAGTCAGAATTAGTCTGGGGCAGTTTACCTCAGCAAGGCTCACATCGTCATCATCAGAGGACTCCCCCTCAGGAGGCTCCTCGGCTACTGCCTTCTGTTTCCCGGCCTGAGTAGAGGCTGCCCTGCTCCAGGTGGTATGCTAAAAATAAAACAAATGCACTTAGCAATAAGGATTGATACTCAAGCCAAGGAAAAGGAATGGTGAAGAAAGACAAAAACTTACTGTTGCCCTAGGCTCGTGGATTTGTATCCCTGGACGCGATGATCGAGAAGGTAGAATAGGTCGCGGGGGTTGTGCTGCAGGGATGGAGAAGTGCTCAAGAATCTTGCGGTCCTCCGGACCAGGACTACTCATGCCACGAAAGATCAGGACGAAGAGTTCGTCATGTGGCGGGTCCCAACAGTTCACGGACACTTCTTTCCACCAATCAGAATAATCATCGTCTACATCGTTGAGGGGGTACAGCGCTCTGACACAAGGGGGAATCACTATCAAAGTAAACCGACTTTGAAAGGAGGCAGACCCAGGTAGGGCTAATCTCCGCCAAGAGGTGTAGTAATTGGCAGAATCAACCAGAGGCCAGGGTACCAACTGGGCCAACCCAAATTGGCGAGCAAAGTGGTTAGGGGCATAGAGCTCATAACTTACGCGGTCAGTGGCAAGACAAATATCCAAGCAGGAGATGGCGCGACGAAAGGCCAGGAGGGCTCTTTCGCTATGATCCCGTCCACTGGGCAGAAAGCCATCATCAAGGGGAGGAGGGAATCGCCTAGAAAGGACTATTTTTGGGTCTGGCATCTCTCCCAGCAAGTACAAGAAAATAAAACACTCGGAGTAGGGTGGAGCTCGATACCTTACGTTGCGGCAAAGCCAGTTCCCCAAAAGGGAATCAACTGGAGGTTCCTTTGGAATATCACCGCGACGGAAGAGAGGGAAATAAATCTGCAGCCAAAAGGCAAGGATCCAGAATGGACCACTAATGTCGGTATCAAATGGGCGCATTACGGCTCTATAAAGGGAGCGATATAACGCACCCAATACAGGTTGCCCAAGGCCAACACAAATACCATTGTAGAGAGCAGTGGCGAGAGAATTCCAAGGCCCAGTAGGTTTGTTGGAAGAAGTGCAAAAGATAAATTTGCAAAGCCAGAATTCCAGGAATGCGATACCTCCGGTATGGTCACGCCGGGTGCAGTAATAGTCGCGCCAGGATGGGTAGGATCTTCTATGATGCCCTCGACTAGCCATATTCAAAGAAAATTGAATGCCATCAAACTGACTATGCACATAGGGGTCAAAGTCAATGGGCAACCCCGTGATGGTAAGAACATCCAGCAGAGTTATGCTCATCTGCCCAAACCGGAAATTGAATGTATTGCTGGAGGTGTTCCAGAAGCAAAGAGCGGAGGCTAGCTGTGCAGGGCTAGTATTATTGGGAAGACAGAAGCATAGATCGATGGTTTGGGTGATACCCACCGCATCCCATCGGGCCAAATCTCTCGCTCGGACCTCCTGATACCAAACATTTTCCTCGGGAGCGACAGTAGGCCAGTAGCCCACTTTCCTCCTTGGTCCCCAACTGCTAAAATCACCAGGCACCTGCCGAAGAGCCGCTATGGGACGACGGATGGGAAACCCATAATAGGACATAACATCATCTGGCAAACAATCGCGAGGTGTGGGACCCAGACTCGCTTGACTATCACCGCCACCAAAGCCCATCAGTCGACTTCTCTCCTCTCTGGTCTGACTTCTACATCGAATACTCATGTTAGTCCGCCAGGCGAATGCGGCTTTCTCAGTGATTTCATCTGCCTGATCGATAACGAATGGTTTCTTAGATGTCATTTCTAGGTCGCAAGGAATACTTCTCCATTACACCTTGATTTATAGCTCAAATATGTTTGGAGATTAATTTATTAGTTGGGCCAGTAAGTGGCCCTAGTTGATAATTAATGAGTCATTATTCCATCTTGAGAATCGCATCTAAGGCGACAGTGAAGATACTTCTCCAATACACCTTGATTTATAGCTCAAATATGTTTGGAGATTAATTTATTAGCTGGGCCAGTGAGTGGCCCTAGTCGATAATTAATGAGTCATTATTCCATCTTGAGAATCGCATCTAAGGCGACAGTGAAGATACTTCTCCAATACACCTTGATTTATAGCTCAAATATGTTTGGAGATTAATTTATTAGCTAGGCCAGTGAGTGGCCCTAGTTGATAATTAATGAGTCATTATTCCATCTTGAGAATCGCATCTAAGGCGACAGTGAAGATATTCCACCTTTTCCTACCACCGCAGGGCCAGCATAGTGGCCTGATGTTTTTTAAATAAAACATGATTAAAACCGATGCGGTTTTAGATGCTAAAGTTGCAGCAAAATATGGTGTTTTCACTTGGTCACACGTCATGATGACGATAGCCATGATCCAATCATCCTCTTTGGCATAAGACTCGCGAAGGATTAAATGAAAGCAAACAGTTTGCTATTTTGCATCTTATTTCGCCAAGTACTATAGGCCTTGATCTAGCCAGGAAAGCGGCTCCAACACCTACATTTGAGAAAATCAACAGAGAGCCAGCAAACAAGGCAGATACTTGTTGCTATACACATGGCGAAGCTACCACCAAGGAAGAGAAGGATCCTCATTCGCGATCAAAATCAGTCTCCTTCGCATGGGGGGCACGCTAAAGTTTTGATTGCCTACAACCTGCCCAAGTTTCGCTAGATCCATGGGGGCAATAAATTTGGCAAAGGAAGCGTCAGTTCATGACAAAGGTATTTCAGATTACGGCATTCAAGCTTTATGGCCTATTTAGAGGCCTATATGGAAACAGTCAAGCCAATACAAGTGGTTTTGGAGCGACAACATTATAAGAGTAGTGCTGATTCAAGACCTCTTCAGTCAAGACGAAGACCTTTGACTTCGAGGTCTGGGGGGCAATGTTTGGACCCAAAATGAGCATTTTGGCCTGACAAGGCACGTCTTGGAGAAATTGAGCCAATGTCAGTGGCTCAAGCTATATATTGTCGACAAGTTCGAAATATATATTTAGAGGCTAAATAAAGCCTACTATGGAAGCATGGAAGCATGAAAGCATGAAAAGTCAATTTTAGCATATTTTCCTACTTCGGCTAGGAGAAACCGAGCTAAACAAGGAAGGAGGGGCGGCAGACTAACCAAACGAAATTCAAATGAGCTGAAACTTTCCAGATTAAATCTAGAAAGCCCAAGGATCATTTCTTATGAAGAGTGCCGGACCTAGTTTTGACTGGAAGGCCTTCAAACAATCAGTCCAATTTCCTTGTCTAGAGAGGCTTGGAAAACTGGACCTGTAAGAGGTCCAGCAGCGTTTTCGGCCCAACCACTATATCAAAAGCTCTGAAATTTTACCAGGGTGATCTACACTCATAGTGGAACATTTCTTATGAAGAAGTCATGGTCAAAATCTGAGTGGTTGATGGAGATAAAATTGAAGGAATAAAGGAGCAGAAAGTGCTTCCTTATCTCCAAAATTCATCATTCCTTATCTCCAATTATGCCTCCTTATCTCCGAAATTCATCATGCTTTATCTCCAATTATGAATCCTTATCTCCAAAATTCATCATTTCTTATCTTCAATTAATGCTCCACTATCATTTGTTTAATGCTAAACACCTTGGCATGGTAGCCTATAAATAGAGGTTACAATGAAACACTTAAACATACAATTCACTCATCAATACATCTCTAAGATGATCTAAGTCTCTCTAGAGCAAACCTCTCTAAGAGCAACTCCTCTCCTTCTCTTTCTCTTACCGGTGATCACACTCCTAGTCCTAGTCTTCTCAGAAGCCGACTTTCAGTGCCACCATACCCTCTGTCAACGTACTTCGGTCCTAGTCTCCTTGGGAGCCGACTATAGTACCGCGACCACAACGGTTACGGAACCAGCCAAGAAAGGGTAACGCCCTCTCAAACCAGCCAAGCTAAAGTCACGCTTTAGCAAGTTCTCTCTACTTCCCAGTGGTTCTCGCTCTGCTCGATCTACAACATCGAGTATCGATTGTGATTTTCAAGAAGATTAGCAAAAGTCCTCACCACGAGGCATAAAGAATCCCACGACGAGGTTGGTGCTCTCCTTGTCTACAATTGCTTGAAAGAAGTCACGTCAAGGGAGACCCCCGACGACCGCACCCGAACGGTGCTGGCACGCCCGCGCAGAAAAGAGACTGTTGACCAGCTGCAACAAAATTGGAGCCAAATAGAATGAAAGAACCAAATCTGTCAAACTTGAATTGTTCATACTTATAATCTTAAATTGTCGTTTTTAATGCCTTAACGATCACCGATTTGGCTGAAAATTTGCATAAATGATCTACACATTAGGACCTAAAAACTGAACAGTTGAGATGCCGAAATGTGATCGAAACGCTGGTCTAATGCCCTATCCCTAGAAAAGACAAAAAAAAGGGAAACCTTAGTGGAAGGTCTATATATATATATGCTAAGGACCTTGGATTTCCTTGAATAGACTCATTTTTCGATCGCATATACACATCTCGACCGTTCAGTTTTTAGGTCCAAATGTATAACTTCTGCAAATTTTCAGCCAAATTGATCATCGTTAAGGTATCGAACTAGATTAAATCAATGAACGAACCAAATTTGTCCAACCTGAACCGTTCGTGTTCATAATTGTAAATTGCAATTTTGAATGCCTTAATGATTATCAATTTGGCTGAAAATTTAGAGAGATGATCTACTCATATATATCTAAAAGCTGAACGGTTAAGATATAGATATGGAATCGAAAAAAGTGAGCTTATTCAAGGAAATCCTTAGATTTTAAAATCTAAGGAGGTCCTTAGCATAGAAAGACTATATATATATATATACATATCCTGTCCAGAGTGAGGCCTCACTCTGAAATTAACATGTGAGGTTGGAGTTTAGGGTCACTTTTTGGTCTCATATCCACATCTTCACCGTTCAGTTTTTAGATACTAATGTATAGATCATCTCTGTAAAATTTCAGCCAAATTGATGGCCGTTAAGGTATTGATAACTACATTAAAGCTAGTACGGTTCATGGTAGACATATTCAGTTCGTCCATTGGTTTAAGTGAGTTAGATACTTTAAAGATCATTAATTTGATTGAAACTTTGCAAAGATGATCTATAGTTCTATACATTAGTTCATAAAAACTGAACGGTTGAGATGTGAATATGATACCGAAAAGTAACCCTAAACTCCAAGTTTCAGAGTGAGGCCTTACTCTGGATATATATATATATACAGGGCTTCTTGGGTGCGGGCGTCCGTACCTAAGCAAAAGGTACGGATTTCCATTTTTTTCCCCCTTTCCGATCACACATTTAGATCTTAACCGTTCAGTTTTTAGATCCTAATGTATAGATCATCTCTGCAAAATTTCAGCCAAATTGGTGGTCGTTAAGGCATTCAAAACTGCAATTTACAACAATCAATACGAACGGTTCCGGTTCAACAAATTCAGAACCGTTCGTATTGATTGTTGTAAATTGCAGTTTTGAATGCCTTAACGATCACCAATTTGGTTGAAATTTTGCAGAGATGATCTATACATTAGGACCTAAAAACTGAATGGTTAAGATCTAAATGTGTGATCGAAAAGGGGGGAAAAATAGAAATCCGTACCTTTTGCTTAGGTACGGACGTCCGCACCAAAGAATGACTGTGTGTGTGTGTGTGTGTGTGTATATATATATATATATATAGGAATTTTCTCAGGTGCGGACGTCCGTACCGAAAATTCTATACGGATTTCCTGTTTTCGACCACTTTTCGGCCACATTTTTACATCTTAACCGTTCAGTTTTTAGGTCCTAATGTATAGATCACCTTTACAAAATTTCAGCCGATTTGGTGATCGTTAAGGCATCCAAAACTGCATTTTACACGAACGGACCGAATCTGTCGAACCGGAACCGTTCGTATTTATAATGGTAAATTGCAGTTGTGGATGCCTTAACGATCACCAAATTGGCTGAAATTTTGCAGAGGTGATCTATACACTAGGACCTAAAAACTGAACGGTTAAGATGTAAAAATGTGGCCGGAAAGTGGTCGAAAACAGGAAATCCGTACCGTCCGCTCGGTACGGACGTCCGCACCTGAGACGGACTGTGTATATATATATATATATATATATATATATATATATATATATATATATATATATATATATATATATATATATGTAGTTAATTGTTAAGTAGCAACAAGCATGACATGTGACCCACAATTATACTGATATTGTACTAATTTAACCCATTAAGTGCTAGGTTTTAACACAAAATGCATCGATTCAATTGGGTGTAAGTCACTTACTTATAAATTTTTTTTTTGTCACTTTTTTAATGATCTTTCCTCTCCAACATTAATGTGGAGGTATGAAATGCCCAATTAAAAAAACACTTTTAGCTAAGCATTGTATGGTTGATCATGTGCACCTTGTTTCTAACCTCGTGCTTACCAAATATTGAAAAAAAAAAAATAAATATTTCCTTTTCCTGACTCTCGGATATGAGAATTAAACGAGAGCTCATGAATGAGCAATTAATCATATCTCGCTTAAAAATTAAGCCATTGCAAGGAGTCAAGGACAAAGTATGGCAGTGGGTATTGAAATTTTTTTGTCCATTTGAAAATGTCCAATACTTGAAAAGTCTTAGACATTTAATTCGTTGTTATCTGGATTAATTGACAGTTCAATTCTTGAAAATTCCTGGTTCCAACAACATTCGGAAGATACCACCTGTTACGTCCCGTATCTCAATTTACCCGTTTACTAGTCATTTGGACTGTAAACGACTACTACTTTCACTTTTTACTTTGTTTCGATACTTTTAGTGGCCCTAAAAGTTGACTTTTTGTTCGGGTCAAAATTTGAGAAAATGTTCTTTATGGAAGTTGTAGAGGACGTTAAACCGAGCGTGTGCATATGTGGTTCGTAAAAATCGGAGTTCCTATGCGAAAGTTATGAGTGAATTAAGAAAGTTACTGTAATAAAAATTTACTGTGGTAGGTTTCCAAATCCGGAAACCCACCTTTCTCTCTCCTCTCCCCCGATCTCTCCCCTTTCCTCTTCGGGTGATTCCTTATCCCCTTCGATTCACCGTCGTCCGGCCATTAACCGGCGGGCAACCGGCCACCACGTGATCGCCTCTTCCTCCTCTTGACGCTAGTGCCCTTGGATTTCGTCAATTTGACCGGAAAACCTCGAATCGAAGCAAAGAACTTCACGGGGGCAGTTTGAGCTTTTCCGGCGATTCAGCCATTTCCGGCCACCAAACTTGGATCGAAGGGAGCGCCTCGAGCCGGCAAACGTTTCCCCTAAGGCCTCTTGCTCCGATTTGCATCGTGAAGGTCGAATCGACGAAGAACATCCTAGGGTCCGAAGCTTGATTTCTGGGTTTTTCTTCATCGACTTAATCCGAGCTCTTAAAAAGTAAAATTGGAACTTGTTGCAGTTGAGAAATTTGTTGGGTTTGTTGTTTTGCAGCTACTGTCAATTTTTGGTGGCCACTGTGGTCGCCGGCGGCGGCGCGTAGGGCAGCTTTTTAATTTCAATTTTTTCTGCTGGTTAAATCCTATAAATGTTGTGGAGCTTGTATGTGAAGTTTGGTGGAAATTGGAGGAGGTTTGGATATTGATCGGAATTTTTCCAAAGTTCAATAGTTTGGTTATTGATTTTCGAGAATTCCACCGTTGATTTCTCTCCACTTTGCCCTAGAAACTTTGAATTAAAGAATTGGTGTTAATGATGAAGTTTTGGTTAAATTGGAAAAGAAATTGGAAGTTTGATTTAGGAGGACAAGATATTAGAATCGTATTTAATTGCCGAATCGTTATTCACGAATTATAATATTGTACAGGGCGATGTATCGAGCTACTGCTCGACGAAGAAACTCGTTTACGTGATCGTCGGAATAGTACTGTGAGTGGACTTTTGTTTTTAAGAATTGATGCATGCGTTGTTTCTTAAATTAATGCTTTATTTAATTATCATATTATTCTTTGAGCATATTATTTAGTTTCGGATATTATTTGGTTTTGAAAATTTATTGGAATTTTGATTGGATTTTGCATCATGATTTTCAAACGTGAGTTTCTATGCTCGGATTTGAATTTATGATTGATATGGATATTTGACGAATTATTTCTGAGGTGGTTTTCGGAATTAAATATATTTCTATTCGTCGATTTGAGATTTCTAAAATATTTTCAAAATGGAATTTCGTTGGAGTTATATTTCTTATTTATTTATCGACTTTCGGTTTTGGCATTGGGAATGCCTTAATGATGATTTTGAGATTTTCTGGAATATTATCGGAAATGGGATTTCCTAAGGAAATTATAATTATTTATTATTTCTTGCCCATTTGTTTATGACTTCGAGACTATTTTGGCGTGCGGGGCCACGTCATTGGAAGATATCTTTTCTCGTGAGATATTGGGGAAGCTTTATGGATTTATGGATTTACTGGTTTTCGATTGTTTTCCTTACCATACCGGGGTCCAATACTAGGTCTCCTCCTCACTTACTTTGTGTTTGTGAGTGGCAGTTGAGGTAGTTTATTCTCCTCCTCACGTGAGTGGTAGTCGAGGTTATTAGTTCTCCTCCTCACACAATCTATGTGTGGGTGACAGTCGAGGGTAGGTAGAGCCTAAGGGGCTCCTTTACCCGTATGGTGATATCTCTTCCCCATATCCTATTATTACTTGACTAGCGGGGCCTAGTCCGATATCTCTTAACCAGCGGGGCTGGTATGTTTTCACGAGATTTTGAGTTTAAAGAAATATGTTTTATAAACGTTGCATGCATCGAGGTTTTATAAATTTAAATAAGTGGGAGAGTATTCAAGTTTGCTTCATTTAAATCATCTTAATTATTTATTTTTGTCCACTCACACTAACGTGTTTTTTTTCAATACTTTCCCCTGGGCCCTTCGGTTTCAAATGCCCAGTTTGCAGGCGAAATTAGTTGAGGTCGGGCGTACATGGAATTGAGGCATAGTCAACAGCATGGCTTCCGCGTTTGCATTTGAATTAGGTTTTCCTTGTTTACCTTTCTATTAGAATTGCTCTGATTACCTGCGGGATTAATGTTATTCAAGTTGTGTTTTGGTGTTATGTGAATTGGACGATGTTGTGATTTGGGGAGCAGGGTGGCTCCAGGAGAATAAGGATGAGTGATTTAGAAGTGTAAATTTCCTTCCTACAGGTTTTGGGTAGTCCATTTTAGGGGAAGTTCTGCCAAATTTTTGAAAGAATTTCTTCTAAGGTGGACCCCGCAGGGCCACTTCGGATTCCAGGGTGAAATCCGGGGGCGGGTCCTGTCACCACCATTACCTTCCCCAAAATTGAGGTCTACTTTGTTGTAAAAAAATATGGGGCGGAATTCCTGTAAAATAAAAACACAAAATAATATGATAATATCTTGGGAAATAAGAATAATGATATAGATGAAAAAATAAAATAAAGTAAGAAAATAATATAATATATAGATTTTTATATAGGAAAACTTATCGAGTTGAGGCGTGCAAGCGCACTGTCCTAAGAGAATATTTGTCCCCTACTGCACAGGGTTGAATGACGAATTTCCCCCAAGATACAACAACTCTTTGAGCTCCGTCGTGCAGCTAAGAAGCCCCATTGAACCTTAATCATCCGTGCACTCAAAACAGTGTATATTTAAAATAGATATTTGTATAATATGGAAGAGGACTTTAGGTGGATATGGTGTTGTGCTAGAGTGGTTGCATGATGGTGGAGTGTCTTTTCTTCTCATGATATCCCTCATATGTATCCGACCATCTCGACATTTCATATCTGACAATATGTCCAACCACACATGCCTTCCAACCATAACCATTCCAACCAAATGCCTTGCAACTCTAGCCATGTACCCTTATATAGGTCACACTTACCATGACCATAATTAGCCTCATAAACCATAAAACGTTCAAATAATAATTATATATTTAAAACATAAAACCGTTAAACCATAAATAGAGTAATAAACACAAAATGAAAATAACCCCAAAATAAATAAAGAAATAAATAAAATATATTTTAATTTTAAATCATAAAATTTCCAACAATCCCCCACTGATTTAAAATTAAAATAAAATCAGTGGGGGATTGTTGGAATTAAACGAGAGCTCATGAATGCGCAATTAATCATGTCTCGCTTAAAAATTAAGCCATTGCAAGGAGTCAAGGACAAAGTAGGGCAGTGGGTATTGAAATTTTTTTGTCCATTTGAAAATGTCCAATACTTGAAAAGTCTCAGACATTTAATTCGTTGTTATCTGGATTAATTGACGGTTCAATTCTTGAAAATTCCAGATTCCAACAACATTCGGAAGATACCACCATTACCTTCCCCAAAATTGAGGTCTACTTTGTTGTAAAAAAATATGGGGCGGAATTCCTGTAAAATAAAAACACAAAATAATATGATAATATCTTGGGAAATAAGAATAATGTTATAGATGAAAAAATAAAATAAAGTAAGAAAATAATATAATATATAGATTTTTATATAGGAAAACTTATCGAGTCGAGGCGTGCAAGCGCACTGTCCTAAGAGAAGATTCGTCCCCTACTGCACAGGGTTGAATGACGAACTTCCCTCAAGATACAACAACTCTTCGAGCTCCGTCATGCAGCTAAGAAGCCCCATTGAACCTTAATCATCCGTGCACTCAAAACAGTGTATATTTAAAATAGATATTTGTATAATATGGAAGAGGACTTTAGGTGGATATGGTGTTGTGCTAGAGTGGTTGCATGATTGTGGAGTGTCTTTTCTTCTCATGATATCCCTCATATGTATCCGACCATCTCAACATTTCATATCTGACAATATGTCCAACCACACATGCCTTCCAACCATAACCATTCCAACCATATGCCTTCCAACTCTAGCTATGTACCCTTATATAGGTCACACTTACCATGACCATAATTAGCCTCATAAACCATAAAACGTTCAAATAATAATTATATATTTAAAACATAAAACCGTTAAACCATAAATAGAGTAATAAACACAAAATGAAAATAACCCCAAAATAAATAAAGTATATTTTAATTTTAAATCATAAAATCTCCAACAATCCCCCACTGATTTAAAATTAAAATAAAATCAGTGGGGGATTGTTGGAATTAAACGAGAGCTCATGAATGCGCAATTAATCATGTCTCGCTTAAAAATTAAGCCATTGCAAGGAGTCAAGGACAAAGTAGGGCAGTGGGTATTGAAATTTTTTTGTCCATTTGAAAATGTCCAATACTCGAAAAGTCTCAGACATTTAATTCGTTGTTATCTGGATTAATTGACGGTTCAATTCTTGAAAATTCCTGGTTCCAACAACATTCGGAAGATACCACCATTACCTTCCCCAAAATTGAGGTCTACTTGGAATTCCTGTAAAATAAAAACACAAAATAATATGATAATATCTTGGGAAATAAGAATAATGATATAGATGAAAAAATAAAATAAAGTAAGAAAATAATATAATATATAGATTTTTATATAGGAAAACTAATCGAGTCGAGGTGTGCAAGCGCACTGTCCTAAGAGAAGATTCGTCCCCTACTGCACAGGGTTGAATGACGAACTTCCCTCAAGATACAACAACTCTTCGAGCTCCGTCGTGCAGCTAAGAAGCCCCATTGAACCTTAATCATCCGTGCACTCAAAACAGTGTATATTTAAAATAGATATTTGTATAATATGGAAGAGGACTTTAGGTGAATAGGGTGTTGTGCTAGAGTGGTTGCATGATGGTGGAGTGTCTTTTCTTCTCATGATATCCCTCATATGTATCCGACCATCTCGATATTTCATATCTGACAATATGTCCAACCACACATGCCTTCCAACCATAACCATTCCAACCATATGCCTTCCAACTCTAGCCATGTACCCTTATATAGGTCACACTTACCATGACCATAATTAGCCTCATAAACCATAAAACGGTCAGATAATAATCATATATTTAAAACATAAAACCGTTAAACCATAAATAGAGTAATAAACACAAAATGAAAATAACCCCAAAATAAATAAAGAAATAAATAAAATATATTTTAATTTTAAATCATAAAATTTCCAACAATCCCCCACTGATTTAAAATTAAAATAAAATCATTTAAAACAAAATAAGTGAGTGTTTTTACTGTGCAATCGGCATAGGTACCTTTCGGGTTTGAACCTAGCTTAGTGTGACAGTCTCCATTTGAGGAACCTGAGTGTACAAAGTATTGAACTCGGCACCTTTGACCAAACTTCAACATATCACACACATAGTACGGGTAATTAGATAGGTTCGCGTGTTGGCGCATTTATGGCGGTGCGCTTATCTTGATTCTCATGAGAGTATTAGAGAACAGCCCAATTCTCATTGTCGCGGCCTCACGAACAACTCTCACTTAGGTGAGTTCTCTAAGGGTATGTGTGCCCAACCCTGCGGGAGTTTGCACACCTCGAAACTCATTCAGGGTATCATTGTTTTCCCTTCCTAACGTCACATTTAATATAGCACTTAATGCCTTAGGGATGCAGGATAATATCTCTTTTGGATATATCCTTAAAATTTATGTGTGCTATATTTGAGTCACGCAGTATGGATTGTTTCTACCACATCGAACTTCCTTCATGGGATCTCCAATCACAAAAGTTGGGTTACCTCCTTAGGTGACTCCCTTATGGGTTTAAGCACATCCCCCTCAGCAATTATATATATATATATAGTCTCCTCCTCGAGACTATAAGAGCCTCATCCGCGAGGCATATATATGACTTATGTCATATTCTATTTTTTTTATTTTTCTGTTGGTTATATCTTGCTTGTCCCTTTAGCTCGCAAAAACCTGTATCTTAATTTGTCTGCAAGTCTCAAATAAACTATCAGTCACAATTCTCATAGGAGTTTTTTTCCTCCGCATGAGAACAAGAAAATTTATAACTCTGCACTAATTATTTAATGAACATGTAAGATAAATCGCTACGAGTGTTACCCCCACATTACCATAGGGCATTTGAAAATATCATTGAAGTAATAGTAAATGGTGATAGAAATATAGATCATAACACCCACATTACCTGATATTAAATGTTCTTAAATACTTACATGAGTTATATATAGCTAGAGCTTACCCCCACATCACCACGATAGATGCTCTTCATGAGATAATGGTAAATGTTAAATATACTCATAATTCATAATAAAATTAGTTATGTAAAACCCGTAATAATAAACATTAAAGAATACTAATGAAATAGTTGAAATTTCAAATAGTAATCCCCACTATTGAAATCAAAAATAACTTCTCATTGACTCATTCAAGCAAAATGAAAATTAAACTTCTCACAGATTGAACTTACAAGTATTCTGAGCATTCTCGTATGTGACCTGTTGCACTTGTTGATACACAAGCTAACATATGGTAGCATATGTATATCTCATAATGTATATATAAAATTAAATTTTGAGAGTAAAAAGAAACGTACCATCACTATTTTCTTTCTCTGCAATAACTCAGGAACTCAATAAATATTATAACTGATAACTCAATTAAATTTTAATAATGAGACAAAATTAATATTTATCACTAGTGCATCATCATTTTAGTTATGAAAGAAAAGAGAAATAACCATTAATTATGATATGCAACTCGAACGAAACATACATTTCTCGAAACAAAAGGCAAAGGTCATTTGTAACTGACTTGGCAACATATAAAGAGTTGTAATAGACTTTATGTCACGCCCCTGATTTTTAACATAAATAAAAATCGATATATAATCCCATAATTATACATGCGTGAACGATCAGCCATCAATACAAATACCTGAAAACTTTTTCCCTTTTAAACCAAGTACATACTGATGCCCTGAAACCCTCAAAGTTAATATACACTCACTCCACAGAGTTATATATTACATAAGCTTACGAATTAAATTGTCAACAACAAAATAAAACGTAAATGCTCCTCAGAGCTTACTACAACAGAAGTCTTTTAACTGTAAAGTCACAAAATTGACTTCCTACCGTAATGCTAGCAGCACGCCACCTCAGGTTCAGCCACAATTACCCTGACCTGCAGGATTAACCCCTACACCGTTTGAATAGTGTACTGGGTTGCCACACAACAAACCCGGTAAGCTTTTGCAAGCCCGTATGAGTAACTCAAAACCACACATGCACAACTCGCCCAACGAGGAAACCCATCAACTCGTAAAAAGGGACACACACCATGTTTTCCCAAAACAGTACATTCTTTTCCCAAAAGAAACAAATACAAGTCACCCCGTGACAAAATCATAATAATTGAAACTCTGACAATTAAATATGATACACAAGTCCTCCCCGGACATTTAAAAAAAAGAATCCCCGAAACTCCCTTTTAAAAACATTCTCAAATCAACACAAGTCACCCCGTGACAAAATCATAATAATTGAAACGATCTGACAATTAAATATGATACACAAGTCCTCCCAGGACATTTAAAAGAAAGAATCCTCGAAACTCCCTTTTAAAAACACAATCTCAAATCAACACAAATCACCCCGTGACAAAATCATAATAATTGAAACTCTGACAATTAAATATGATACACAAGTCCTCCCAGGACATTTAAAAGAAAGAATCCCCGAAACTCCCTTTTAAAAACACAAAACACATACTCATGAGCATCAGATAGCTCCCCGCTACCCCTCATGATGTACCATGGCAACATACTAGAGCTCTAACTGATCGTATCCACTAACCCGGCCAAAGGCGTGAAGTCCCGATATATTTGCTTGAGGTCACTTCCAGCAACCCCGAATCCTCAGACCTCCCTGGTCATCAGATCAACACATTTCAAAACGGTTACTCAGGACCAAAAGTTACTCAACTCTCAAAAGGAGATGTCACCCCGTGACCTCCGATCATCAGACCTCCCCGGTCGTCAAATCAAAACATTAAATCAAATCAAAAGGAGAAATCACCACTTGTGACTCTCAGATCTTCCGACCCCCGGTCGTTAGATCAAAACATTCAAATCACATCAAAGCAACTCACACCAAATCTTGACACTTTTCAAACAATAGAAATTTCTAATTCCTAAAACTATGTTTCCGAAAAGTCAAGCCTCAAAACAATAGAATGAAACCCATCAATCCCTATTGCTTCAATTCACTCATCAACCCACAAGAATATACATATTCCACATAAATATATATACGTGGTCATTCGCTCAGGAATGCCACTAATACCAACTGTAGTTTGCAGTTAACTAAATAACTCTCAAAACAATAATGGTAACTCCATTCGTAAATGAACGTAGTGAGATTACTCACCTTGAAACTCCCGCTGCGTCTTCAATACAGAACAAAGCAGCCAACCCACAAAACAACCGTCCAAGAATACTTCATCAAGTACCTAATCACAATCGGTTTCCACTTAGTAACAATTCACAACCGATTTAAGTCTGAAACCCCTGTTTTGAACTAAAATCCCCAAAGTGACGCCAATCGAGGCGAAACCACATCCGAAACCACCCAATGTCTCCGGAATACTTCTACAATCGATATGTCAAAATCACAAGTCGATCGGTCGCTCAAATCCTCACGGATCGAATCATCAAACGGTTCGAAACCGTAAAAATCACAACTTAATCATGCGATCTCCAAAAATTGCATATTATATATCAAAACGCTCGTATCGACAAGTAGAAGATATATAATACCAGAAAATATCCCTTACATTGCCGGAACGCCGCCTCAGGCACCGCCACAGGCGGTGGTGCCGCCGCCGGGTCAAACTCGACCACTGGAAAATCAAGGCCAAGAAACATGATCATCGTGAAGAGTAGAGCAACTTTCATACCTAGAGCTAAGCCTAGATAGGTCTAGATCGTCCTAGATCAAGCTCACAAGATCGATCAATCGCTGCCGTCTGATCAAGCTTCAGATTCACTGTGCACCACTGATCTTCAACCCTTGATCTTCCACTCCACACACAAAATCGTCCTTCAAGGCGGGTATGAGGATGATTAGAAGGAGGAGGAGATTCTGAAACCACGAAGGATCGGCCGAGACGTTGCCGGAAAAGTGGATTTCCGGTCGGGTCAGTCCGTCGTCACTATTCACGTCTTTGATCTCCTTCCGGGTTGCTCCATCGGTGAAACTGACACCAAGGGTCGACGGAGAAGGGCTGGGCGAATCGATCTGGGCCGGGTCCGCTGTCGTGCGTTGCCGGAAAACGGCGATGGGTCCGGGTCGGGTCGGCAAGTTTCTGTCGGGTCTGGGTTGCGCGGAGGAGAGATAACGGAGAGAAAAGGTTTCCGAAAATGGCAAATGGGATTTTTGAAATTATTTTCGGAAATTCCTTATTTATACCAAAATGGAAACTTCTTCCAATAGCCATAACTTCTTCATACGAACTCCAATTTCCTCATTCCACATGTCCACGAACTTGTATCGACGCGCTCTACAACTTTTGTGAAGGAAGTTTTTGGAGAATCTCAACGTATCAAAAGTCAACCTTTGCGCCACTCCTAAAGTCATATTTTCCAAATAAAAATTCGTCCGAAACACTTCCGCTCCATCCACGAGCCACGAAACCGTCCAATAACCACAATTTAAATTCCAGAAAATCCTCAGAAAATAAATACGAATTTCCGGGGCATCACACTTTAGGTCAATCACATTCAAATTTAATTTGCTAACTTATTTAATAGTATACAAAAGAATTACTACCATGTACATAAGTGCAATGAAATAACAACTCGTATAATTCAAACAGTATCTCATATTTAAGATGTACATACCTCAATATAAAAACGTTTCTTTACCGTATCTCAAGGTAGTATTTGTTGATTGCCAAAACAAATTAAAAACAAGAAATAGCTAAACTGATATTCTGACAGAATTGGTTGCCATTAAACACAAATTATGCTGGCATGCAAGAAACATATGCCTACGGCCTACAAACTATTATGCAAAATATAATTTACAATGAAATCAATTATTATTATCATGCAACTGACAAGGAATTTTCCAGGTGGCTAATGAATATTATGCATGAAAATTTAGTAACAAGGACAGAGATAAAGATATCTGCTACTCAACTAGTACCATAGTAGCAGTTTTGGTGGGCACGAAAGATCTTGATAGAATACAGACAAATATGTATTATACTTGGGAAATATAACAAGTTAAGCAAGGCTTCCACATGGTCATCAATCACAAACCGGCAATTAACAATAAAAAATAATTGTAATTGGTTAGTTGTCTATATACATATATCCACATATGAAGGTATTCAACAACCCAAAAATTGTCATTAAGATACGAAGGGAATGATAGCTTCATACGATAGACATTAGATACCCGATGGTAGAATAAACAAGAGACAGTAGAATAGAATTAATGACAAACCATTTCATACTCCCTAATTATAACCTTGATGTTAAATGATAGGACACCTGATTACATGTTGCGGTTTGCCATAGTTGCACAAGACAATAATGCTTGTATTACTTTTCTTTTAACTGCGGCTTCGGAACAAAACTTGCAAAATAGAAATGACAATTAGTATAAACAAATAGCGAAGAATAGGGGACTAATAATATAGAAAAATTTGATTAACAAGTTAACAGAGATTCTGTTTGAATCTTCTCTTAGATTGTTGTAAAAAATATGGGACGGAATTCCTGTAAAATAAAAACACAAAATAATATGATAATATCTAGGGAAATAAGAATAATGATATAGAAGAGAAAATGAAATAAAGTAAGAAAATAATATAATATATAGATTTTTATATAAGAAAACTTATTGAGTCGAGGCGTGCAAGCGCACTGTCCTAAGAGAAGATTCGTCCCCTACTGCACAGGGTTGAATGACGAACTTCCCTCAAGATACAACAACTTTTCGAGCTCCGTCGTGCAGCTAAGAAGCCTCATTGAACCTTAATCACCCTTGCACTCAAAACGGTGTTATATTTAAAATAGATATATGTATAATATGGAAGAGGACTTTAGATGGATAGGGTGTTGTGCTAGAGTGGTTGCATGATGGTGGAGTTTCTTTTCTTCTCATGATATCCCTCATTTGTATCCGACCATCTCAACATTTCATTTCCTTTCCCTGACTCTCGGATATGCAAATTAAACGAGAGCTCAATGCGCAATTAATCATATCTCGCTTAAAAGTTAAGCCATTGCAAGGAGTCAAGGACAAAGTAGGGTAGTGGGTATTGAAATTTTTTTGTCCATTTGAAAATGTCCAATACTTGAAAAGTCTCAGACATTTAATTTGTTGTTATGTGGATTAATTGACAGTTCAATTCTTGAAAATTCCTAGTTCCAACAACATTCGGAAGATACCACCATTACTTTCCACAAAATTGAGGTCTACCTAGTGTAAGAAACTGATAGTTTGATTGCGATGCAAATGCAAGGCGCTGGGCATTTGCCCTCCTTCTAATTTAATGTCATATGTACTCAAGCAAGAATATTATTGTTAGAAAATTACAAGAATATGTTTTCTTCTAAAAAAAAAAAAAAAAAAATTTAGATTTTCTCTTCCTTCTGAACATTGACTCGGGAATAATATTAGGTTAACCATTTTTTTAAGTACCACATGCATCTCACATTATATGACAGTTGATGTGGTACAACCACGTCTTTTTTAATGAAATACGAGAGATTCTTAAGTAGGGCAAGCGTGCCACGTGACGGTCTGCCAGCCAATTAGTGCTTATGCATGGAGGATTTTGAATATTTCATTTTAATTAAATATGGGTAGTTTTGGAATACAATTAAAAAACAGATAAATATGTTTTGCTGGGCGTATCAGCTACGTGACATGTCTGCCATACCTAAAAATTTCTCATGAAATACTGTGATAAATTAAATTTTCTGCCACATCAGGTGTCGGTGGAATGCAGGTAATAATACCCAAAAAGACTATTCATCTAGCATTACTCTCGAGTCAGAGGTTGATCAAAACAAAAATAAGTACGGTGTAGGCCCTGTCGAGCTTCTCTAATTGTGCATAATTTTGTCGAAGTTTTTGGCGGGTTGTAATTATTTGTACGGCCTCAGATTACCAGCTGTCAAAGTGGCAAGCCTTTTGGAGCAACGTATATTGCCGTCTTGCCAACGGCATTTTGGAATTTGGAGACATCAATGGGGGTGTTGAAAGGTCTTCTTCAACCGATCATGCTATGCGTTTGATGGGTCTTGACTGACTGAAGCTAATGCAAAATTATTGATATGTTATCTTAATTAATTGTCTTGTTTATCTTTTTTCTCTAATCACCAACTAAAGTTACCAGACTTATCTTGGGCCATACGATTGTGTTGAGGGAGGCTCTTTTCCTTTGCGAAGGCGTGGTGATGTTAATTAAGATTTAAGAGTCATAATCTGCTTAAAGATTGAATTTTATATCCTGCTTGATGCCTAAAAAATTATTTGGGCTACTGGCAATACTTTCTATGTCTTGAAAATTGATAGTACAGCGTATACAATTAATATAAAGAACAAGTTGACTGGTGTAAAGTAAAGGTGATCTAAAAAATAAAAATAAAAAATAGATTTACAAAGATTCTAATATCATTTTTATATTAGTTTAGTGACCATGACATGATTGATAGGCATGCATTGATGCAATTATATACATAGCAAACAGCATCTTTTATATTAACTGCCTCCCAGTTCTCTATGTTTATCATCATTCTTCGTTTATACTAGCAAATTGACTCGCGGGATGCAACAGGTTTGTTGTTTTTTTTTTCTAAGTTTCATATGTAATAGATAAATACTCATAATCTAATAAATATAAGAACTACATAGAATATGATTTGTTTTGTTGTTAATAATAGGTTAGCAACAAATGGGATACAACAACAAATAATTTTTTTCCATGATTTGTAGAAATTTACAAATACAAAATAGAATTGTTCTCCCTTAATATATATATATATATATATATTATTTCAGAAAAAAAAATATAGCAGAATTGTATTTAAAAAAAAAAAAAAAAACTGGTTATGGCAGAATTGTAATTTGAGTGAAAATTCAGGGGTAAAACCGTCACTTCAACACTGATGAACAGTGCCATGAGTCTAGGAGCTTGTATATTTAGAATACGTTCGCGCGAAAGGCCACTGCCTACGAATTTGAGGATGAAGCAAGTAGCTACCTTCTCTTTCGGTAGAATATGTGATGACTACTTCTTCTTCTGTCTTATCTTCTTCCTGGGTTGCTTCTGGTTCCATGCTTCCACTGCCCAAAATGCTACTACGGACCCAACCGAAGGTACTCCCTCTACTAAATTTAGTCCATATTTAACGGAATAAATTTTAGGGAATAATTTGTGTATACGGCTTATATATATGATATGTATGTATTACTTGGTGGTGTTCAGTGGAGGCGTTGAACTCTATATTATTACGATGGGACGCGCCAGCGGTGCCCCTGTGGAACATCAGTGGAGAGCCATGCAGTGGATCGGCCATCGATGGCACCAACTTCGAGGACCCAGATAATAACCCAGCCATCACTTGCGACTGTAGTTTTGACAGTAGCACCACCTGCCATATCACTCAATTGTATGTTACTCTCTCAAACTGTGTTAGACCTGTAAATAGATCGGATTTGAATCGGATCGACATAAATCCAAATCCGTTTACTTAAAAAAAAAATTCGATTCAAACCCGCTCCGTTAACCCGGTAGATCACTGATAGCTCGATTCAAATCCGTATCCGCCGGATTAACGGATACTTGATCCGCTAATCTGACCCGTTTATAATTTCAAATATTTTAAAATTTTAAATAGTAATATTAAATTTATATGATTATATCTCATAAGATATTAATAAAATATTAAAACAACAAGTAGAATTACGTTATCAAAATTCTTAATGCTTCTTGGAATCTGTCCCTTAGATTTCTGCAAAAAATTTGTATTAAAAATTCTTCATATTTTATATTTTATATATATATTTAAAATAATAATATATTAATAAAAAATAATATTTTATTATTACAAAAACGGGCCGGATCATTAATGGATTGGATCGACCTAAATCCGTATTTGATCCGTTAAATAAACGGGTTAACGGATTCGGATCATTAACGGATCAACGGATTAAAATTTTCGATCCAAACCCGTCCAATAGACACGGATCTGGAGCGAGTTCGGATAAAAATCCGGTCCATTTACAGGTCTAACTCAGTTGTTGTAACTTGATTCTAATGGCTGGTGAACAAATACTCTTTACTTAATGCAGTTTCGATCTGTTTCTTGTGTCTTTGCAGGAGAGTTTATGCTTTGGACAAAACAGGAGTGTTACCTGAAGAACTTGTGGCTTTGAAATATCTTACTTTTTTGTATGAATTACTCGCTTCTTTGTTGTCTGGTGTATTGAAGATTTGAAATTGACGATCATATATAATGATGGCTGCATTTCAGTTTCAAATTAAAATTGTTGTCGACAAATTCAATTTTTTGTAGCAAAATCGATCAGAACTATTTCACCGGTCCCCTACCAGCATGGATTGGCAATATGTCCGAGTTGACGCAGTTGTAAGTTTAGTAGAACCTTTGTTACTTCCCTAGTTCCCTTTGATTTTTCAAATTTTCGGTTCCTCTGTCAGTGTTGGACTTTGCTGGCAGTCAGCTGTCTAATAAAAAGACGGCCATATTCCTACTTCAGCAGCTTAATTTGTTCATTTTTGACCCAATTATAGACCAATATATTCTGTTCGTCTTCAATCCAAAGAGCAAAAATTATCTGTCACCAGAATCCACGTGTGTTTGTCTGTACTATTTTTACAGAACAATGATGCCAATATGGCAATAGCTTAAATTGATATTATTTCTTACAGGTCGATGGCCCACAATGACTTCTATGGACCCATCCCCAAGGAGCTTGGAAACCTTAAGAACCTAAATCTGCTGTAAGACCTGATCAAAACCACTCTGTAATTGAGCATCAACTATGTCGCTTAATTGTGGGATAGCATAGCATTGAATAGATACAATTTTGGCTATTCTGTTTTCACCCCCTGTAAAATCATTTTTGGTCTATGATATTTGTGATATATCTCCAATAAATTGAAGAATTTTATGATATATCCCCAATAAAGTGAAGAAATATCTGTAAAAAATGATTTTACACTTTATCTGTAAATATCTGTATATCCCCAATAAAGTGAATAAATATTTGTGTAAAATCATTTTTTACAGATATTTATTTACAGATAAAGTGTAAAATTATTTTTTACAAATATTTCTTCACTTTATTGGGGATATATCTTAAAATTCTTTACTTTATCAGAGATATATCACAAATATCGTAGACCAGCGAGCGGCTTTTAACCACCTAGAGTATTTTTTTTTTTTTATAAACCTATTATAATTTGTGGTGTATAGGTTGAAGACAAAATAATAAAAAAAAAAAGTAAAAAAAAAAAAAGAAACAGAAAAAAAAAAAAAAAAAAAACTAAAAAACAGAATTTTTTTTTATGTTGAAATGACCATTTTAGCCCTCAAAAGTCAAACTTAACGTCCAATTTGGACGGAATAGTAGAAATTGAACACGGCTGATTGAAATTGGAAAGTTTAGGGGGTAAAAATTCAAAATTGAAAGTACTGGGAGTGAAATGATGACACCCCCAAACCTCAGGGGGGTAAACTGAAATTAATCCTAATTATTAAGAAGAATTACAGATTGAAAGTTTATGGTGGGAGGGACGACCATCTGTGAAAACTAAATGATTAACACAGTACCTAGTGCCACACTCACAATTCGTTAGGAGAGTATATGTGAGCATACTATATATGATCTCCCCCATATCATCTCTGATTGATTTCAAGTAATTTTATGCCTTTTTATCATGACTTTGAAGGTCCTTTGGAATAAATAATTTCTCTGGAACACTGCCTCCCGAACTTGGTAATTTAGTCAATCTCGAAGCGCTGTAAGTTCTTTGCTTAGTTAATCATAGTACATTTATGTGTTTCTAATACGTACTTTTGATGAGCAATGTGTTCTCATGAAATGGTGGTAATTAGATTTTGATTGTCACAGTTACATAAACAGCTGTGGACTTGGTGGTGAAATTCCTAAAACATTTGCTAAACTTAACAAAATGCAAATCCTGTAAGAATATTGTGTTTTTATTGGTAAATTGTTCCTCCAGAACTTTTATATACATATGTACGTATATATCTATTATGACCTGATCTTACCATAGTCGATGGGTGGAATTTTAGATGGGCATCAGACAGTCCTTTCTCAGGAAAGATACCGGATTTCATAGGGAATTGGACAAAGCTAAACACCTTGTAAGTGTGAAAACCTTCTTCTTTGTGAAGGCAGACCAGTCTGGCTGAGATTAGTATTTTGCTCACAAGCCACAAGCCTCTTAAATGTTTTTTAGGAGATTTCAAGGGAATTCTTTTGAAGGCCCAATACCAAGCAGTTTTTCTCAGTTGACCTCAATGAATTCTCTGTAAGTACAAATGCTTACTATAATTCTTTCATTCTGTTTCTCAAGACTTAACTTCAGTTATGTGTTCACATAATTAATGATGCAGACGAATCAGTGATATCTATAATGTGAGCTCCTCTCTTGACTTCATAAGGAATTTGAAGAACTTGACTGATTTGTAAGTGGTGGACATACTTATCCTCTCATATATTGCAAACAGTTCATTTCGTTTTCAAATCTGTTATCTAACTCCACATGCTTGTCCACTTTTTTATTTACTATTTTATTTTGTGGCCTGACAGAGCTCTCCGAAATGCATTAGTCACTGGCCGCATCCCTTCTGATATTAGAGAATATCAAAATTTAAATATACTGTATGTTCCAAAAGAGAGAATTTTTGATTTCAGGTATGTATATGAATTAGTTTCTTTCATTCTAACTGTTCCTCTTGGTCTCCAAAATTCATGTTTCAGGGATTTGGGTTTCAACAATATAACAGGTCAACTCCCAAGTGACTTGTTCAACATGAGTTCTCTCACATCCTTGTAAGAAGCCCTACCTTCATTATCACTATTCTTTTTCTTTATTTTGTAGATCTATATGTATTTTCAAGTTTGATTGAGATCTTAACTAAAGCCATAAGATTTCTGCCCACATACTTGGTGATATTTAACATCTGACCTTTTTCTTTCTGGGATGCTTTCAACTATTATTGAAATTGCCAGATTTCTTGGAAATAATAGTTTGTCTGGAGTTCTGCCTAGCCAAAAGAGTGATCGTCTTCAAACCATGTAAGTCATGATGTCATAAAAGCATGTTCTATTGAATCCATCAGAAATTTAAGCTTGTGTCAGTGTGTGCATCTGCTTGTGAAGTAATGCATGAAGATTGAAGAGTTTCTATTACCTGAAGATTTTTTTTTTATATTTCTTTACAATAGCATTTTTGAGCTTACATAGAAACTTCTTTCAAATGTCTCTTTAAAGCACATTCTATTCTTAGAAGTATGGTTTCTTCTGATCATTGGGATGGCAATTTTTTTTTTCCAAATCTTGAAGATTTTTACTAGAACTAAAGGCAAAGATAACTAGTGTATATATATTCAGCACTTGACCCAATCATAGCCATATTAATGAGATGCAATAAAATCTGAGTCAGGACCTTTAATTTCCAATTGACTGATGAAAGCAATACATTCCTTTTTCTTATTCAAACTCTACTTCCATACATTTTGCAACTCCTCATTCTTGCTCTTATGTGCAGAGATTTATCTTATAACTATTTATCAGGAAGTCTTCCCCCATGGGTAACCACAATATCGCAACTGTATGTCTCTTTTATCTTCATCTCCATTTTACAGTATAAAATCACCAGATTGTACTTCCACAAAGTGTCTTGCCTTGTATTATTGTGTGTGTAAGACACATGAATGAATTTGAGGAAACAGTAAGTGAATAATGACCCCTAAACCACCCATTCCCTCACAGTCCTTTTTTTAAATGTCGCTCATTCTAGCATCCTGGTAAGTACCATCAAATTTTTTATGTGATTAGTTAATAAACTCAATGCAGGAACTTGGTGGTCAACAACTTCACTTTTAACGAAAGTTCAGAAATAATGTGAGTTGAGGTTCCTCTTACCCACTGTTAGAGCAATAATACCATCACATGTCAAACACATCACTTCTAGGATATATGATAAGCAATTGATTGATGTCACAATTCTGCAGTTCAGTGGATACATAAGTGACAAAAGTTCTCTGTGTTTGCAGGCTTCCTGGATTGAATTGCCTTCAAAGAAATTTTCCTTGCAATAGAAATGCCCCACGCTGTAATATGCTTTTATTTGACTCATACTTTAGTATTTCATTTTATCACGCGATAGAAATGGATTGCTTGCCTAAGTATATGAGCAAGCAATGCATTTTAAGAGAGAGCATTCTTAAAAGTAATGATAACCTTACCCCGGCTTGATTAGGAAGCTATATATGCCTCGATAAAAACTTAAAACTAATAAGTGAGCAAAGCAAGGCCTGCTTAATACTACTGGAGATATAGTACTTAAAATGAAACTTTTTGAGATTAGAGGGTTCTTTGCGAGTTCTGAACCATTTTCATTTCTGATATCAGCTGGCTTGAACTTCAGCATTTATAGGAAAAAATGAGTAAACAAACCTGGTTATAAAAAAAAACATTAATATGAGTCTTCTCCGTTTAGTTTGTGTTATTCTTGTGACTTGTGCTATTATATATACCAAACTTTACAGATGCAAACTTCTCAATCAACTGTGGAGGACCAGACATGAGAGGAAGTGATGGCATATTATATGAGGCAGAAAACTCAACTCTTGGCCCAGCAACATATAATGTAACCAGTACAGAGAAATGGGCTGTTAGCAATGTGGGCTTGTTTGCTGACAGGAAGAATCCAAGCTATTGGTTTAATTCCCTGGCACAGGTTGCTGGGTCGGATGTGACCCCAGAGCTTTTCCAGACTTCAAGATTATCTCCAGGATCACTGAGATACTATGGCTTGGGTCTCCAGAATGGACCTTATACTGTAAAATTACAATTTGCAGAAATGGTTTTTGATGATCGTGCATCACAAACTTGGAAAAGTTTAGGAAGGCGAGTATTTGATATCTACATTCAGGTAAGATTAGTGGAGAAGAAAACTTTAGGCTGCTATGTACTATGTACTATACATTATTTCGTAAGACCCAAAGTATTTTACATCTCTTCATTTTCATCCTAGGGGCATCTAGAAGTGAAGGACTTTGACATATCCAAGGAGGCAGGTGGTGTTTTAAGAGTAGCAACGAGAAACTTCAATGTAAACGTGTCGGACAATTATGTTGAAATTCATTTGTTCTGGGCTGGTAAGGGGACCTGCTGCATACCTAATCAAGGTGATTACGGTCCACTAATATCAACGGTCAATGCTGTTCCAGGTATAGTATTTGATGTTAAGTTACAAATATTTCATATGCATGCCTGGTGTGGTGTAAATGTACTTGTGAAGGCACTGAAATTCTGTTTTCTTTATCAGATTTTAAACCAACTGTTTCTGGGATTCCACCAACTACTCGAGGAAAGAAGAGCATGACAGGGGTGATTGTTGGCGTTGCAGTCTCTGTCGGAGTTGTGAGCTTGCTATTAATATTTGCAGTTTTATATTTGAGGAGAAAAATACCAGACAAGGATGACGATGAAGGTAAGAGCACAATATAAGTATAGTTGCATGCGGTTCAAGGTTCTTCTGATATTTGAGAATCATGCAAGGAACCTTGATAGTTGATATGATGTGCAACAAGTGCAGATGACCCTTTCTGAGAAAGTACTTACATATTTTGACGTTAACATTAGTTTCGCAATAGCATGTATCTATGGTTTCTGAATTTGGATTCTCCCTTGTTGCATATGAAGAACTTCAAGGATTAGACCCGCGACCAAATACGTTCAGTTATAGTGAGTTAAAAGCTGCAACAGGGGATTTTAATCTTTCAAATAAACTAGGGGAGGGAGGATATGGCGCCGTTTACAAGGTAAATTTATATAGTTTTACATCATTGTGATGGGGTGCGTCTATAATACATGAATTTTTTGACACATCAAGTAGACCAGTTTGATAAAGAGGTAGATTGGGTCCATTCATTGGTAAGTTAACTCAGCATGATCACGTGCTAGTATCCAACTGTAGTGAGCTGGTCTACTGTTGTAAGGAGTTATTCTACATTTGATGCACTGATTCGTTAATGTACTTTAGACTTATTCCATTATCATGTTCTATTGAAATAAGTCAAAGTCACATCTACAGAAAAAAAAGTGAGCAAATATTGCTTCTATTTTCGCTCTGTTCATGTCATTATATGGTATACTGTATAGGGCATACTTTCTGAAGCGAGGTTAGTGGCTGTGAAGCAACTTTCTGTAGCATCTCACCAAGGGAAGAGTCAATTTGCAGCAGAAATTGCTGCCATATCTGCAGTGCAACATCGCAATCTAGTGAAACTGTTTGGATGCTGTGTTGAAGGAAACCAGCGAATTTTGGTTTATGAATATCTTGAAAACAAGAGCCTTGATCAGGCACTTTTTGGTACATATAATCCTATCTTCTACCAATCGTACACTCTCTGCATTTTACTTTTATATTGCATACAAAAAATACTCTGCAGCTGCGACTACTCCACATTCTACATCCTACATTTTTTATGCAGTCCTTTCTCTCTTTGCAGAAGAGTGAAGACTAAAGAAAACAAAAGGCAATTATGTGAACATTAAGAAATTACAAACCTGCTCGGAGGTTTTTCAAACAAAAAAGAAAATTACTGCTAGTTAAAGTTTACATGTGTTGTGTGTAAATCAATTATTTGTAGAACAATTAATATAAGAGTCCAATTTGGATTTTCAAAATCGAAAGCAATTTTGAACTAGTCCAAGTCTCATTTTCTTTTTCTTTCTCTCTGGTTTTCTTATTAAATCTTAACATGCATTGCATTTCCCAGACTTAATTTGAGGTTCTTGTATTTGTCACATAATAAAAGTTTATTACTGGAATAATGGATGACGTCAGGAAACAACTTGCATCTTGACTGGCATACCAGATTCAATATCTTGTTGGGAACAGCAAGAGGACTTGCCTATCTTCATGAGGAGTCGAGGCCAAGGATAGTACATAGAGATGTCAAAGCCAGTAATATTTTGCTTGATGCAGAACTCTCCCCAAAAATATCAGATTTTGGACTGGCAAAGCTTTATGATGATGAGAAAACCCACATCAGCACCCGAGTTGCAGGGACAATGTAAGCCACTGTTACTTTTATAGATCCGTCCTTGTACTTCTGTTCTATATATGTACCATGTTGTTAATATCTTGCTCTGTTGGAAGACTATTTACAAATACCAATATATTCTTCCACGTTGTTAATGATGGAATTGAGTTCATATTCATACTAGCCGATGAATTTTCGATGCACATATAGTATATGGCATGTTATAATGTAAATAATGGCTAAACCGAAACTACATTTTCAGTAACCAACTTGATAATCATGTAGAGGCTATTTGGCACCGGAGTATGCAATGCGGGGACATCTGACTGAAAAGGCTGATGTATTCGGTTTTGGAGTTGTCATTTTGGAAACTCTTAGTGGGAGACCGAACACTGACAATGACTTGGATGCCGGAGAGATTTATCTCCTTGATTGGGTTGGATTTTTATTCTATTTTGTTATTTCTTTATTGTGAAAGTCCTTCTTCTCTCCCTTTTAACCTTGTCATAACATTTTTTAGGCATGGACTCTACATGAAAAAAATGAGCGTTTGGGGCTTGTGGATCCGAGACTGACTGACTTTGATGAAGAAGAAGCAAATAGATTGATAAGAGCAGCTTTCCTGTGTACTCAGACATCCCCATTGATGCGGCCATCTATGTCTCGTGTGGTGGCCATGCTTGCTGGAGATATTGAAGTAGGTAATGTTATGGCAAAGCCAAGTTATTTGACAGACTGGGATTTCAAAGATGTAACAGGTAGCTTCTTGATTGATGGTGATACCCCCTCAACTGGGATGACTCACCCCAACAATCAATCTACTGGCATCACAACCGGTGCTAACACCGGAATTGACCTGATGCAGTCTCCTATGAATCTTAATCATTCATTGCTCACTGGGATTATAGGAGAAGGAAGGTGATCCAAGTATATTTCTTCTTCTGGCGGCTGGTAATATTGTACCCGTGCTGGTTTGATCTTCTTTGGCTCAGGTCACACCATCCATCCTAAGCCATGTATTACTCTTTGTATCTTTCTGTCTAGTAATGATGCTGTTTAAGTAAAATAAGAAACAATTATAGAGAGGATCCGGTTGTTTTCACCGGGCAAATAATGATAAGTACGTACTATACATCTGTTTATAGTGCACTTACACTGTTGATAATATGAATCCCACATGAGAAAATGAGGACCTTGCTTATGGGTTTGTACTCAGATTATTAATTATTTTATCATACATATGCTAAAGTTCATTTAGTGACTTTGATAATTCACAGGGCAACTTTTGTGTCATTTTGTGCAAGATTTTGTCCATGAAAACTTTTCTTCTATGATGCAGCATTCCCTCCTATTTATGTTTACATTGAGATTCAAACTCGTACTATATCCTACGATTTTTCTGCTTTTATTCACCACTTGGACTGACTTCACAAGGTTCAGTATTATCTGTCAAATGCTCTGTTTTTCGAGAGATGGACATTGATATTACATGGTTTGCTAAATCCTAAATAAAGGCTAGAAATGTAAAGAAAGTAACAAAATTTGACAGACAACTTAACTGACCACAAACATAGAATGAAATTCAAATCCGGAAGGATTGAGAATCTCTCTCTCTCTCTCTCTCTCGGTTTCCCTCTCGAAACCCTGATAGCGCCATCTTCCTTTGGAGCCGTCAAGCATGGAGGCAACGGACTAGTGGATGGCCTCGTGGCTACTCAGCATAGGGAAGTCTTATAAGCTTAATAAAAATTGTCTAACAAATGATCCAACCATTACTCGAACCCATGACCTCTTGGACACAAGTCACCCAACAAACCTCAACATAGGGAAGTCTTAGAAGCTTTATATATGAATAAATTGAGATCTGAACTTGGCCTGGTTTGATTCACTTCGTAGTGTCAAAGTTACTTGGTTCACATCGATGTCTAAGGCGTCCTTACTTAGAGCAACTCCAACAGATTCCCTATAACTATCCCTATTTTAGAGAAAGTGAGGAAAGAGAAAACCAAATTCCCTATATTTACAGCAAACTCTAAAGTTTTAAGGAAGAATATGGAGATTTTAGAGATTGTTGTAAAATAGAGAATCTGTTGAAGTTGGAGAAGAAAAAGAGACTAAAGCTTTGATTTTTGCTTCCCTATATAGGGAAGCTGTTGGAGTTGCTCTTGTTAGAGTTCTAGACTTTCTACATCTTTAGGCAGTAGCTTGATTTAAGGAAGTCTTATAAGCTTTATATATGAATAAATTGGGATTTGAACTTGGCCTGGTCTGATACTATCAGGAAGTGAGTCAAAGTTACTTGGTTTACATTGATGTCTAAGGCGTCCTTACTTAGGGTTCTAGACTTTCTACATCTTTTAAGCAGTAGCTTAATTTTGACGGACGTAATATGAGTGAGTTTGTATACCTCTCTCTCTCTTATTTGTTGTAATGGATAGACACCCTTTTGATAAAAAAAGAAAAAGAAAGAAGGAAAAGAACCACCATCAAACTTTTCTTTCCACTTGCAGGTTCAAACGACTTTTCTTTTCTTTAGTCCATCGCACTCATGCACACTAGATTCTTGCTTAAATGGCTATACGTTTTCCCAGTTGGCTACTACCTTAACAACGACGCCATCTCCTTGTCACTTTTCAGACGAAAGAAACTTGTCCAGGTATTTAATTCTCTCTTGCTCAAATTTCATGCTTCTTCGACTCTTCCTCTTGTCGAGGAGGAAGAAGGAAACGAGTTCTTCTTCAATTGGGTAGAAACAAAAGGTCGAAGGCCTGTTGTTCTTCATCCATTATTGCAGTCTTATTTTATCTTCTGTATCTGGGATTCTGGGTGATGATAATTTTATGTTAAGACTTAATCTTGTTCTTCAGTTCTTTAATTTGTGTTTGGGTAGGACTATAGTCTATAGGAGAGGAAGAACACAAGTCTCTGGTTCTCCTTTATTCTTTTTTAATCTCAAATTGATTGTTTGTGCTACCCCGTGCTACTGAAACTACAAAACAATGAACTAATCAACAATCAACTTGACTACTAGTTCACTATCAATTGAAAATTGTTTTGCTTTGCTTTGCTGACTATCAATTGAAAGTGGGTTTAATATTTATTAGGATAATGGTCTTGTATAGTTGTATCAATTGAAAATTGTTCTACTTTGTTGACTATCGATCATTTTGGGTTTGATATTAGGATATCATTTGTATGGCAGTAAGTTTGAATTGAAAATGGTTTTGTCGGTTTAATACATTGGTAATTGTATTATATGGCAATATGTTTCAATCAAAAATTCTATGTGCAGGTTGTTATCATGGCTCCAATTAGGAAGTATCCTTCTGGGGCATTAGTCCAGCTTCGAGCTGGGTCTCTACGTAAGTACTTTAATGCACATAGTGAACAAGTACATGAGAATGAAACTGAGAATGTCAATGAGAATGAGACTGAGAATGTGAAAAGCTTGACTATTCAAGCTTAATTGAAACTCTTGCGGCCAAGAATGCAAGAAGGGTAATTTTTGAGTAATAAGACTACTGATTATTGTAATTTCAATACTTTTATTTGAACTAATATAGTATTTTTTCAAATGATATTGAGATCGCTATATTGTTATATTACTTTCTAATTTTATGTTGTTTAAAATTACACAATTTTTTTTTATAAATATATTTGAAGGTAGGGACTAGGGAGCCCCAATTTTTTTTTTTTTTTTTCGCCTAGAGCCCCCGAAATCCCAGGGCCGGCTCTGCTACTGACCCATCTGAAGGTAATTTCAGTCTTCTTGTTCGGCCTCTGCTACCTGGGTTACTCTTGGTTTAAAGTTTCCACGGCTAAAAATGCTACTACTGACCCATCTGAAGGTAATCACACATGAATTTCAACTCTTTTAGCCCATAAAGTATTGAGCTTGGGACTCTTGAACTGTCTCTGTATCTGTACATGAATTTGTTCTTGTTATTGTTTTCCAAGTTCGAGCGTTGAACTCAATATTCTCACAATGGGATACTCAAGCGGTGGCGCTGTGGAATATCAGTGGGGAGCCATGCAGTGGATCAGCCATCAATGGAACTGAATTTGAGAGCCCTCCTAATAACCCAGCCATCATTTGCGACTGTACTTATGACAGTGGCACCACCTGCCATATTACCCAACTGTATGTTCTTCACTTGCTGCTAATACTGAATTTATTAACATAACCTTTACTGAAAGCACTCTTAAGTGTTCCCATCTTTTTTGTATTTCAGGAGAGTCTATGCTCTAAACAAACGAGGAGTGTTTGCAAAGGAACTTTTGGCTTTGAGATACCTGACCTTCTTGTATGCTTTTCTATTTTGTTTTTCCTACTCTGCTGTTTCTTTTATCAAGTTTTGATATTGCATATAAAGATGTGAACTTTTTAACTTCAGTTGAAATAATATTACTGCATACTTGGGTTCTGGATAGCCAGTGATTGGGGCCTCTTTATTGGCCTCATTATGGGTTCAGGTTGCTTGAAATTAATATAGACTCTGTCAAGTTTTTCCTCAATCCTATTGACTCTTGTGATCCTCCTTTACAGCCTGGTTTCAGTTTGCAAAGAGTTTTAGAAAAATACCATTTGTCGTGGATGTTGTTTTGGCTACCAATTTCAATTTGCAATTGATTTGTTATGCTTTTCTCTAGCCTCCTAGAGAGTTAGGCTGTTTAATTCCTAAAGCAGAATTTCTATTGAAAATTGTCGCAAGTATTCATGACATACTGAGAGGTTAAGAGTTGATTATTACACTATTTGTTTCAATTTTTTTAGGAAAATCGATCAGAATTATTTCACAGGTCCTCTACCAGCATGGATCGGCAATATGACTGCATTGACATTATTGTAAGTAATGAGACAACATCTGTTAAACTTTAGTATAATGTTTGAAGTGTCTAATACTTCGCTACTTTCCTAGTTTCCTTGGTTCATAGTATTATTCAATTTCTCTGTCAGCTTGTGCTCCTTGCTTTCTTATACTGGTCTCATTCTAATAAGAGAGGCATACTCTTACTTTAGCAATCTGTTGATTCAAGACCATCCCAGCCCGGTATTTTAAAATCAATTATATCTTCAATTGATAATGTTTCCTTTCAGGTCAATTGCTCACAATGCATTCTCTGGGCCCATCCCCAAGGAGCTTGGAAACCTCAAGGACTTAAATATGCTGTAAGACATAAACTATAGTCCAACTACCATAAACTATTTAGTCTATCTTGTTTGAAAGCATCAATATTGATTAATCAAGTTACATATTGTGGGAAAATGAGAAAACTGATAACAATGGATATGCATTAGAATCTATAGAAACTTAGTACAATTGTTTTTGCAGTTGTGAAATAGATATCTACTCATTGCCAAACTGCCCAAGTGGTGACTAATGCATGATCCTAGGAGCTGAAACATGATAAACAACTTTATATCCATTGGAAAATCGTGAAACACAATCAAAACCATTGGTCTACGTTACTGGGTTGTCTTATGAGCCTTCTTGAAACATGTCATTCTTACAAGGTTGTTATAAGATGGATTAGTTAGTTAACTGATTTCTTTTCACATCTACTATTACATTCCCAAATGCACATGGGCTGCAAACCCAAAGTATTCATTTCTCAATTGTGATTTAGTGCCTGTATCTGCACACACATGTACTAATGTTTCACATAATTGCTTTAAAGTTTAAAGTAATTCTATGGCTATTCATCATGGCTTGCAGGTCCTTTGGAATAAATAACTTCTCCGGAACACTCCCTCCTGAACTTGGTAATTTGGTCAAGCTTCAACAACTGTAAGTTCTTTGTTTAGTACATTGAAGCTTAATTCTGCATAAAAGTGTGGTTTTTCTTAAGGATCTTTGTTTCATAATTTATTTTTGATTCTTAAGGAATGTGTTTATAACAAGAAATTGATGATAATCAGTTTTTGATCATCACAGTTACATAAACAGCTGCGGACTCGGTGGTGAAATTCCTTCAACATTTGCTAACCTCCGCAATATGCAAGTCCTGTAAGAAGGCTCGATTGTGTTTTAATTTCTGTTTCCTTCAGTACTTTTAGATTCCTATATTGGGCTGAACTCACAAGGGTCAATGTGTTTAATTTAAGATGGGCATCAGACAGTCCCTTTTCAGGAAGGATACCTGATTTCATTGGGAATTGGACAAAGATAAACTCTCTGTAAGCAAGAAAAGCTCTCTTATTCTTTTTTTCTTCCCTGAAATTTTTGAAGGCAGATCACCTTGGCTGAGATTCTTGCTCACAGTTCTCTTAAATGTTTTTGTAGGCGATTTCAAGGGAACTCTTTTAGAGGTCCAATACCGGCCAGTTTTTCTCAACTAACTGCCTTGAATTCTCTGTGAGTACAAATTCTTAACTCAATGTAGATTCTCTCTCTTATTCTTTCTCAAGACTAGTTTCATTTATGTTTGTACATAATGATGTAGGCGAATCAGTGATATCTACAATGTAAGCTCCTCTCTTGATTTCATAAAGAATTTGAAGAACTTAACTGATTTGTAAGTGAGCATGCTCATCCATTCATATAATTGCTATCAACCTTTTTTTTTCCTTTTCAAATTTCATATCTAACTCATTTACTTCAGCACTTTTTGTTTTGTTTTCTATATCTTGTGGTCTAACAGAGCTCTACGAAATGCATTAATTACTGGTAGCATCCCTTCTGATATTGGAGAATACCAAAGTTTACAGATACTGTATGTGGAAAACATATAAGTTTCAATTCCATGAATATGAATATTCTTTTTCTAACTATTCCACAACTTATTATTCATGTTTCAGGGATTTGAGTTTCAACAATTTAACAGGTCAACTTCCAGGTGGCTTGTTCAACATGAGTTCTCTAACATACTTGTAATAAGCCATTCTTTCATTTCATTTTTTTTTTGTTGATATAATGATTACTGTTCTTATTATTATTTGATGTTAGCATAACTAAATCTATATCAGAGCAAGAAAAAAGTTTAGACTCAAAACTTCCCCAATTCAAACGGAACTTACCACTAGCCCAAGCTGTATGGGTGTATTACCCAGTCTGATTGAATATATGGACTAATGCCATTTATTTCTGGCTCAGGAGATTAGTCATATTCATCTGACCTTTTTCTCTGTCTCTCTCTCTTTTTTTGGGGGGTGCTTTCCACTCAATGAAATGGGAAGATTTCTTGGAAACAATAGCTTGCAGGGAGCTCTTCCTAGCCAAAAGAGTGATATTCTTCACACTATGTAAGTTTTACTTTATAAAGGTTTATTTCATTAAATGCTCTCTCTCTCTCTCTCTCTGTGTCCTTGGGATATGGCAGTGACAGTGTTTCTAAAGATTACTGTGCTATTTAAGGGATGACAGAAACTTGTTCTGAATCCTAATCGAGAAATTTTTCACAGTACACTGCTGGTCCACAACTGCGAATCATGACTATTGTAAACATTCTAGGTCCAATATGAAGCCAATCCGTACTAGTATTTTGATCAGTTAAGCTTAGACATACTAGGTTCAGTCAGGATCTTTTCCATTTCAGATTGATGAAACAAATATGTACCTTTTCCATGTGTATGTGCATCTTCGAGAAGAAATTGTTAAATATTCATGTGCTTTCCCCTCCTCACTCTGGACTTTTATGTGCAGAGATTTGTCTTACAACTATTTATCAGGAAGTCTTCCCCCATGGGTAACCTCAATGTCACAGCTGTATGTGTGGTTTTTTCATCTTTCAGCTTTTTACAATTTAGATCACCTGCATTTGATTTGACAGAGCTTCTTGCATTGTTTATTGTGTATAATTAATAATACATGCATGAATGAACATCAAGGAATAAGTAATAAGAAATCTGTGTTTAACTAGCTAATGAACAATCAGAGTTCCAGAGTTTGAAACCGTGTCTAGAACTTGAACATAGATTTCCCATTTCTTTTCCTGGTGAGGCTATATATCTTGGCCTCAGATGAAAGAAATATAAAATGCACCACACGATGAACACTAAATTTTCGTAAGAATCATTGCTCAAATTCATATCCATGAGGCTAGCACTCATAAATTTCCATTCTGATGGTATATAAATACATGCATGAAAATCTAAGGTGCGTTTCCCTATGCAAAAATTCTGTGATGTAAAACTTCTTTGTGATCAATCTTGTTGATGTCATTATGTCAAGATGCCTAAATGTATTCCCTTTCCAGTCAATTATTCTTGCATCTTTGGTAGATACTAATACTGTCAATGATTTTCATACGTGATCGGTTAATGACTTATGCAGGAACTTAGTGGTAAACAACTTCACATTCGACAGTTCAAACATAAAGTGAGTTTGAGGTTTCTGTTACAACTTTTTCTTACAATTATATTTTCATTGGCAAAAGATGAAAGAAACAATACTATATGTAGTCCTAATATGCATGTGAAACAAAGTGATTCATATTCCACTTCTGTAGTTTGATGGATTCTGTCATTATATGTTTCTGTGGATAAGTAACAATGGTTCATTGTTCTTGCAGTCTTCCTGGATTAAATTGCCTTCAAAGAAATTTTCCATGCAATAGAAATACCCCAAAATGTAATGTGCTTTTGTTTGACTAATAGCTTATTAGTTTAATGCCATCATGCTACAGAAAAGGCATTGCTTCTCTACTTGATAAAATATATACAGAGATACATGCATATGCATCTATGTGTGTGCGTGTTCGATAAGAAACTTAAACTTAAGTAAAAGAAGCAGGGGACACTTTATATAACATTAAGAGTTACAATTATAACAGAACTTAAACAGAAATTATATGTGCTCTGGGGAAGGTCTGAGTGATTTTCATTTCCTTTCATTCTTATTTTAGCTGACTCGGACTCATCCCAATAGTATCCTACCGGCCTAGTAAACTATTTTTGAAATATAATTAGGAAACATTGAGTAAGCAAGGCTTGAAGCAAATACATTAGTTTGAGTCTGTCTTTGGTTTATGTTTTTATAATTGATCATAACTTTGTGTTATTATATCAAATTCCACAGATGCAAAATTCTCAATCAACTGTGGTGGACTAGAACTGAGAGGGAGTGATGACATATTGTATGAGACTGAAGACTCAGCTCTTGGCCCAGCAACGTTTAATGTAAGAGGTTCAGAGAAATGGGCTGTTAGCAATGTGGGTTTGTTTGCTGACAGAAAGAATCCGAGCTTTGTGGTAAATACCCTGGCACAAGTCAATGGGACAGATGTGACCCCAGAGCTTTTCCAGACCTCAAGGTTGTCTCCAGGATCACTGAGATACTATGGCCTGGGTCTTGAGAATGGGCCTTATACTGTAAAATTGCAATTTGCAGAAACAGTTTTCGATGATCGTGCCTTGCAAACTTGGCAAAGTCTAGGACGGCGTATGTTTGATATCTATATTCAGGTAAGAATACTAACAAAGAAAGAACCTCATTAGACAGGTTTTCAACAGCTAGTTTTCAACCAATTTCAGCTGACTACAACCGCTAACTATCTCTTCATTTTGTTCCTAGGGGAACCTTGTATTGAAGGATTTTGACATATCAAAGGAGGCAGGAGGGGTTTTAAGAGCTGTTGTGAAAACCTTCAGTGTTAATGTTTCAGAGAATTATCTTGAAATTCATTTATTCTGGGCTGGTAAGGGGACCTGCTGCACACCTGATCAAGGTCATTACGGCCCACTAATAGCTGCTGTGCATGCTGCTTCAGGTGCGTATTAGTTAACTTATATAGATTTCATATTAATGGTCTTAACGTACTTGCTGCTGCTAATCGGCACTGAACAATTATTCTGGTTTACATTACCCTAACACATTCCGTTTTCTTTCTCAGATTTTACACCAACTGTTTCTGGTTCTCCACCAACTACTCTAGGAATGAAGAGCAGGACAGGGCTGATGGGTATTCTGGTTCCTTTTGGAGTTTTGGTGTTGCTAGTTATAATTTGATGTAGAACATGTGGCTGGATTGTTTATGGTTAATGGAACCGCCAGAATTCGATTCAGAAATGATCCATCATCATTGTATAATGAAGATTCATTATGCATTACTTCATTTTTGATGAAGAAAGTGTATTAATCGTTTAAGATATTGGTTACATTTAGATTAAGGGGATGAACCTAAAGTTTAATTCCTAAAATAAGTCTACGTACTGATCAGTTCTAGTTTTGCCCTGATCCCTCTCTACGTAATTCTCTCTGTCACAGTTTCTCAATGCAGTTTTATATGTGGGGAAAAATTGGGAAAAAGATGACGGAAGGTAAGATGGAATTGGGTCTGTGAGAGTGTGTAGCAGTGTGGGGTGTTACCCAACATGTTACATGTCGCTCCGACTTGTACATGTGGGTATGTGAGTCTGGATCGTTACATTGAAAAATGAAGCCTTTCTTAAGAGTTCATAAGGTCTCAGGCCTCCCAATCTATAACTAATTGGTTTTGAGTCAGATATTCTAATTCCTTCAAGATTTTCTGTAGTACTCTGTCCCAAGATACTTAGGGTAGAACTAAAATGAAATTACTCGTTTGTGTTGCGATATTAGCAAGCATCTATGGACCATGTACTTAGCTCTGCTGAGTTGACAACTGCAACAGGAATCTGTAATGCATCAAATAAAAGCTAGGAGAGGGAGGATTGAAAATTAATACATTAACTGCAGGCATTTCCTGGGAACCTCTTCAGGGAACCAGGTGCCAACATAACATCACATTCAAGCCAAAAACCACAATCAAGGGCCAGGTCCTGGCTGATTTTGTATCAGAGTTCACCACGCCTGAAGAAGGGGTGGAAAAGTCGAACGAAAAGGTGGCATCCCAGGATCCTGAGCAGTGGACCTTGTACGTTGATGGATCTTCAATTCTAAGAAAAATGGCGTTGGAGCAGGACTCGTGCTGATCACCCCAGATGGAACCATAATGGAGCAAGCCTTAGCGAACATTAGGGTTCAAGGCAAGCAACAACGAAGCTGAGTACGAGGCACTAATTGCAAGATTAAGACTTGCAGCAGAATTGAGGGTTCGAAAGCTGAGTTTATACTGTGACTCATTGCTCATCGATCGCCAACCAGTTAGTGGGAGAGTATGCTGCACACCACCCGGTCATGGCAGCATACTTAGTCCAAGCACAATCCATGACCGAGGAATTCTACGAGTTTAGTATATAGCAACTCCCTAGAGCTGAGAATACGCATGATGATGCACTGGCCAACAGAGCATCCTCTATCGACTACCAGTTGACAGCTGGGACCTTCTTGGATGGATGAGATTCTAGCTAACTCCGCCAGATAGAATGGAAGCGAAGAAGCTGATCAACAAGGCGTCGAGGTATACTGTCAAAACTGTGGGGCATTGACTCAGTCTCTGACTATGTCTACATACAGTTGAGAGCTGGCTGGCTAGCTACCTGAGAATCGTCAAGTTTCGAACAAAGTCTCCTCTATGTTTTAAATTTTTCGCTATAATCCCACATCGAAAAAGAATCGTTGAGTTTGTTCTTTTTAAGCACTTACAATATACTTTGTTATTGCTGAGCCTAGTAGCGTGGGCTTATCACTAAGCAGAGCATTAAAGTGATTGGTTAATTGAGTGAAACATAGTCAAGTGAGTTGTGGTGAGTCTTGATTTGTTGACTTCGGTGAAGTCACCTTAAGCACACTCACACTCATGCCCTTCTTCTTCTCCAATAGGATGGGAGGTGGGGTTAATTTAAGTGCAGACCAAGATGTATCACGGCAGCTCAGTGTGCTTCTTGACACATGAAGATCTCATAACACAATCACTTTTTGTATTATCTATCCAGCCTAGCCGGATCCAATGGAGGAGGATCCTCTCGGGGTCCAGATCAACATCAAAGACAGAATCCTCATTATGCACTTCACCGTCTTTCCGGTCCCCATTGCCATGCTTTCTGTGTGTGAATGATTGCTTGTACAACACCGTTTTTTGGTCAGCAACTGACCAGGTGAACACCACTGTGAAGGCAAAACCATATCGTTTCACAGAACCCAATGCTCCTTTCTAGCAAGAGTTCATCATTCCCATAAGTGATTTGCTGTTTTGAGACAAGTTGTGAAGATTTTCAAGTGTAAAGCTTTAGACCTACTTTCATCCTCCATATTGTTCAATTACAAATAAATAACCACTTCTTTATTGCAGCATTCAAGTAAATACATATCGAAATCATAGAAACATGAGCTTGTGATATAGCTACACCTACCCAGCTCCAGACCTTGATTTCAGACTAGTATACATGAAGCTCATATTCCTTCTGCTTCTATTGAAATTCCATTAAACACAATAATTTATTTATGGTGTTCTTTTGCAATGACGGCTGAGTTTTCAAGAGATTTTGGCTGTAGAAAACTTCTTGCACTATTTTCGAATGATTGGAAATTCATATTTTGTGATTATAAATGAAGCACCCAGCTGCTTCTTGGCCTCACAAGATTCTTGTCAGAGAACTCGGAACAATTGTAGATCTCGCTCTTTCCTAACTCAAGGTCGTGATTGTGATTCAACCTTGTCTCATATGTTGAGAAACAAAGATGAATGAAGTTCTCCATAATTCTAATTCAATCCACTCTAAACAACTCTTTGATTCCATCTTGAGCCTTCGCACATGATAATTACAAATTGATATGACCTCCTGGAAATAAACAACTCTTTAAAATTTTATTCTTGACCTCAAATTTTCTTAAGAAAATTCAAGCCCAATTAATTATGCCGAACAATAAAAATAATTTTTGGATCATTGCTTTGGAACAAGAATGAGGAAAGGCAGCTTATCTTTGACGAAGCTGGGATGAGGATTAAGAAACTGAGAGATATATACTTCCTGATCAGGGTGAGGTCGTGCAGAGATGGAGAAAATTGATAAGAAAAAAAAAGATCTCTGAAGGGCAAACAAGTCATTTCAGGATAAAAGGCAGTTGAAATGTTTGATATACCCTTAAAGTTAACAGAGATGTGACGGAATACGAATAGATATACCTATTTGATTGCTTTTATAATTTGGATACCATTTTGTACGGTTGAAAAAGGTTCAGGATCCATGATAAAAACTCTAAAATATATATGCACTCTACTATTGCTAGGCCTTCATTGGTGTTTAACATTTGTCTGGGTTTATAAATCTGGAGGAAATGAAGTAGCCACTCGTGCACTCTTTGCTAATTGGTGCTTGTTAGAATACATAGATTTTGTGGAGACTCCTGGTATTATTTCGGGATGTTCTCTCTATGCTTATTGTAATAAGGAGTTTAGACTCTACGTCCCTCCCCCCCTGTATTCTGCAGTTTCATTAATCAAAGATTGAGGGCAGCCGCACCAGCCCCTTTTCAAAAAAAAAAAAAAAATTTGGAGGAAAGATTAATACGTCATTAATCAATATAATTATACATATACGAGAAAAATTATAGCATTTAGAAATGAATCATATGCATATCGGATTAACCTAAATTCAGCCGGTTTGGTACGTAAAAGAATATAATTGGATATGCTGATAATACATAGAGAAAATTATACAAACAGTACCCGAACTAATGCCCACTCTTAAGTACTTCAGTTTATGTCTATACAAAACTATCACTTTAGTACCCTAAGTTTGAAGGCCGACCCAACAATCGTACACGCCGTTATTAACGGTGTTAAGTCTTGTGCCACCTAGCACGTACATTTTGAGGGATATTTTGGTCACTCCATGTCTTGATCCAGATTTTTTTTATATTTTTAATTCACTGCAACTTGGTTTCTCTCTCCATGATTTCTCCCCATTTCAGAAACACTGAGAACCTGGAATATGGAAAAACCGACGCTCCCTTAAAACCACTGTGGTTCCACCCCGATTCTGACGACCCCTTCGGCGATCCCTGCTTGGCCCTCCAAATCTCGACACAGAGGTCGCCGTTTTGGGCTCGCAGGAACACAATCGAGTCGCCAGCAACGAGCTTCTTCTGGTTCACAAACATGCTCCACCCGGTCATCAGCAAATGCCGACAAGGGGTGCCTCAGTAAATGTGCCAAAACTTCCACACCTCGCCGTAGACGTCTTTGGCAACCACTGTCTGCATCGCCGGGTCGGCGGAGTAGTCGAGCCTCTGAAAAATGGTCTCAGCGCAGTACCTCGAGACGGAGAAGCCGCCGCCATTGTTGGCGTCGGACTGGGTCAGAGTTTTAGCGAAAGAAGAAGGCTTTTTTAGATTGTCAGACCCATCAGAGTCCACATAGCCTTGGTCCTCAGCAAAAATCTCACTGCTTTCGGAAGGGACTAGCCGGATTCTGGGCGAAGACCTCATCTGTTTCTGGGTCAGCCATGTATTCCCTCACTATTCACCTCTCTCTCTCTCTCTCTCTCTCTCTCTCTCTCTATGCAGCAGGGTTTACGAATTTCAGAGAGAAATTGCTAAAGTTTGTGAAGGATTTGGTTGTGTATTGTGTTTGTGAACTGCGATTCCATGGATTGTTGGGATTTCTTAGCTGTAGTTTGGGTTAGTGGTGGTGAAGGAAGTGGGGGAGTTGGTATGTGATTTGGGTGGAGTTGTTGAATTTGGGTTTGATTGAGAGAGAGTATAAATTTGGGTTGAAATGACTCAACCTTCAGGTTTTGCCACGTGGCTGGGCTCTCAACACCATTATGGACAGCGTGTACGATTGTTGGGTCGAGCTTCAAACTTAGGGTACCAAAGTGATAGTTTTGCATAGCTGAGTACTGAAGTTAAGAGCGAGCCTTAATTCGGGTACTATTTGTATAATTTTCTCTAATACATATTAGGGTTAAATACTGCTTACTCCCTATACTTATAGGGTTTTATCGTTTCAGTCTCTGACCTTTGAATTTCACCTAAAAAGTCCCTGAACTCCCAATTTCCTCCCAATTGGTCTCTGCCGTCAAGCATTCGTCAAAAACTCCGTTATATTTCCCTAAAAAGTCTATTATACCCTCATTTACTTAAAAAGATATAGCGTTGGTCAAAGGACCCCACAATTAAAGCTCGTGAGTTAGAAGCTTAAATGTGTGACCGAGTATTTACATGTTTTATTTGGAAGCATATTCGTAAGTGGACCCATCCAGACCACTACGCTTCCTTTCTATTGGCCCAGAAAAAGTGACCGTTTGAAATTTGAACGTTAAGGCTCTTCCTTTTCCCTTCCCTGCATATTAAATCATTGTACTGGCTTTGCTATTCTGGAGAGAATCAGAAACCTCCAGATCATATCCCTCTTTTGTGCTCATATATAATCTCCCCCAGTCTCATCACTTGGTGTACATCTCTCTATCTCTTCCTCTCTTGAGTCTTCTTCTGAAATTAGCTAGCTACCTGATCAAAAAGAAGAGAAAAGAAAAGATGGGTATGGTGGTGGTGATCTCTCTGCCTTTTATTCTGTTCACCATACTGCTTGGTTTCGGGTGTTACTTCTTCGGAAGAGCGAGAGGCCGAAAGGAGGCGATGACAAGTCCTCAAGTTTATGGGGTGCCAACTCCACCACCAGGAGCTAATAGCACTTCACACCCTTCATCTCCTCAGCCACATCCTTATTTCAAACCAGACAACTCTGCCAATGTTTAAACCTTCCTCTGTTCTTCATCAAGCTATATATTATATCTTGTGCTGTCCTTAGAAAATGTGTGGTTTCTGTTGCTAATTTATTTTGTGTGAATTTTTTAGCTATGATACTAGAAAGGGGGTGAATCCCCCAATTGAGCATGTGGATAAGTGGATTGTTGTATATCTATTTGTTGTGACTTGAATCAATAAGTGATGGAAAATTCATTCTTTCTGGTGTTATCTTGGGTTTGTTTTTACTTGGTATGAATCTTTCATAGTCTAGTAGCTTTGCGGCCATGAATAAAACTTATTGAAGCCTAACTTGTACATGCATGTGCTTAAGCATGTTGATCTGTATATGAAAGAGATATATATATATTGTTTCATATGTACCAAGGATCATAAGGTTGACTCGGTTTTAACATAGTTCAGTGATTGACTAGCTATCCCACACTTGGTCATGATCGAAGGCATATAAGAAAAAAAATTAGAAGCTGATGCAATCAATGATTAATTTACTAACAGTCTGGTGGTTCGCTCTCTGCCTCACATGGTCTCATGTGTTAGAACTTGAAACTAGCTGCTTAATTAACAGATTGATATGTCATTGTCCCCAAAAAAAAAAAAAAAACTGCCAAAACACTGCAGAGGGCGGATTGAAGGGCTAAGCAACTGCATGTGCATTTTGGGTATGTTAAAATGTCTAAGAACAGTTTAGGCAAGGGAAATATTTGGTGAGAAAGCGAGAGGCATTGAAGAGATTAAGATAAGATGTTAAATTGCCTTACAAGAGACTAAAGCAAGGGCAATTGGAAAAGCAAAGCATACCGGTGTTTGGATCCTTAAACCTTAGGTTAAGATAGTACTTGAAATGGATTGAATATGTCTGGATAGCCAAAAGAGCACCAACTGATCTGACCAAGATGCTCTCTATATCTAAATTGCTAATCAAAGACAACAAGTCAACAACAAAATGGTTGGATAATTATGATTGGAAGCCTCTTCCAAAGTTTGTTTATTAATTTTATGATCAATCCTTTACAGTTTTACACCTCATACCTGAACATGTGCAATGATTCCTCTCAACATCATATGCAAATGAACAAATTAAGAGGAAGAAAACACCAGGATCATGTGCAATGATTCTACCTAAACGTCATACCCCATGTATAAGAAATGCAGACAACAAAGAGAGATATGAACATTGATCGACAACAACAATGTATATATCAAACTAACATAATGAGATCACTTAGAAGAAAGAAAAAAGAAGAATAAGAATAAGGGTTTCAAACAATGTTAGACAACTAGTAAATTCCAAACGTTTACTGTTACAGAATAAGGTAACAATGTGAAAATACTAGATGGAACAGGTATTGATAAAATGTTTTTATCTCAATGAAATTAGCCAAAGAAAGTACGATAAGCGACACGAAGATTTGCTAACGCAGTGTAAACCTCTCCACTGAGGAAACTTGACTGCGTGGCTTTTAACGTAGCCAACACGAAAAAACAATCCAATATTAAACACAAGAGTTTACAGAACACAAGTAGTGTTGTTCATAACAAACACTTTCTCTTAGCAACAAATGCTAACTTGATTTACAACCGTTCTAACTCTTAATTCAACATTCTAAGCAATCAATCTTCAACCTTCCTTTCTCTCAAATGAATCACTGATCTTGAGAGTGAGTATGAATGATTATGCAATATCACACATGAAACAAGTAAAGAGGGTTTTTAGAAAACGATTTGAACAAAAAAAGTAGTTCAATAGAAAACAATTTATGCCGTCAAAAACCCCAACGCAAACTTTAGTTTTGAAACCTTTTTATAAGGGAGAAAAACTCCCCCTCAATCAAATCTTTTCTTAATAATTAATTAAGATAAACATGGAAAGGTTTAAAACAGTTTTTGAATATGCAATCGACATTTTCCTAAACAAGATCTCAAATTGATATGCATGTTAAAAACCACTTTAATGCAAAGAGATTATTGACTCAATATAACCGATATGCATATCAATTTATACCAACTAATATGGAATGAATACACATTAAACTCAAGATCAGTGACTCGATTTGGCTTGATCTTTTCTTCAAGATCCGATCTTGTAATCTTTCTTGAAGCTCCGGTTTCCTTGTCGTAATGGGAAATCATTTGTTGAATGGCAATGGGCCAATATACTTACACAATGTCTATCGAGCTAATCAACTCCACGTTTAGTCGTCAGTTACATGATGATGAATACATACCAGCTGTTTGAATCTCCTCAAGTTTCGATGATCATTTAGTTCTTTTGTGAGTAGTTTTTTATATCTATCTTGCATGTGGAGAATTCGTGCCCCACAATTATTGTTTAAAGTACAACAATAAACAAATCCTCTAAATATACCACGAGATTGTATGTTAATCTTCACAAACACCCATAACACATTGATCGATCTCTGTTTTTCTCCTATGGAAAACAAATCATTTTCAGTTGGGTTACTAAGAACCTTCCTCCTCCTTTCCACACTGTTTTGGCCATCTTTCTCACGCAGCTCACCCCATAAAACCTCCCCTACTCCCTCTTCTAACACCATTCAGCAGTACTTGATCCCTCACAACACTGAAAGATCAAAGCTCGGCCTCCCTCCTCTCAAATGGAGCAAGAAACTAGAGAGCTACGCTTCCTGGTGGGCCCGCCAAAGGCGAGAAGACTGCTCGTTGATTCATTCGAACAGCGAATTCGGGGAGAACCTCTTCTGGGGGAGTGGACATGACTGGAAGCCGAGTGATGCAGTTAAAGCATGGGCAACAGAGAGTTGCTACTACAACCACAAGACTAACTCTTGTGATCAGAAAAAGGATTGCTTGCATTATACTCAAATGGTTTGGAAGCAGAGCTCGAAGATTGGTTGTGCTAAAGTTATATGTAAGGGTGGGGATACTATTTTTGCTTGTGTTTATGATCCTCCAGGTAATGTTATAGGCCAAAAGCCATTTTGAACAATGTTCATGTTTTAGAACAAATGTTCTTTCAAATGTACATGTTTATAATAATCGCTAGTTGTGTATGTTCCAATTTGTAATACCTAATATATAGATTTATGGTCATTCTATAAAGTCATGTGATTCAAATTCCATTATGGCACTTTAGGTGTATGATTGAAGCCAATCATTATTAACAACTAACAGTATAAGTACCATACAAATTTTCTTTCAACCGAACTTGACCCGTCTCGTGTCAAAATGTCTTACTACTCATATCTTTTTCATAAAAATCACATTTATATTTATATTTACATAAGGAAACAAATCCAGAACGAAACATAATGGTGTTATGAAAGAAAAATTCTAAAGAGTTATATGCCCTTACAGTATAGAAATTTTTTTTTTTTTACTTTTCTTTGGTTTCTGTAAAATAAATAACCCGATTTGGTTACTACATGTCTCCTCCTCAGCCCAACCCAGAACAAAAATAAAAATCCAGTTTCTGAATTTTTCTTGGGCCTTGGATAGACTCTCAAGTCTCATTCAAATGTTCAATGATCAATTCCGTTAAAGAAGCGGGAGTTCAAAGTGGCGCTCCGATTCTTCATCTTTCGAAACCTCCGGACTAGTCCTCGCCGACGTTCTCTCTCCTCTTCCACCTCCAACGTCAGCTTAATCCCTAGTCCCTCTATTCGTTTTGTTCTGTGCAATGTCGTTTTGTTCTGTGCAATGTCGTTTTGTGGTAGCTGGGGCTGTCACTTTTCCATGACTAAGATACCCCTCCCGTCCTTTCTTATTTACATCTCTTATACTCTGGTCTGGTCTCTGGATTTCCGGCTCGTTAGTGGTAGATTGGGAAAATCACAGTTCCGCATTAATCCGCGTTAAACCCACGCTTTTTTGTTTTTGGCAAATGCGTTAAACCCACGCTTTTTCCCAATCTCCCAAGGAAACCCAAAGGCTCTTAAGGGCCCGTATTTCCAATACTAAACGACATTGTTGCTGCTGGGATAAACCTTTCTTCTCTGAACTAGATTTTGGTGCTTAAGGACTTGTTTGACCAATCCAAACATGAGTACGACATAGGCGTAGATGGTAAACATATTGCCTAATTAGGACCAGTTTTGTGCTTGTGCTTGTGCTTGTGCTTGGCTAGATGGTTGTTGTGGACATGAAATGACACCACCCCAGAAGAAAAAACAAAACAAAAAACACACAAGCACAATATAACGTGAGACGACTGAAAAAGTGTCGTATTTAAATCTAACTTGTAACCCTTTTATTTATCTAATATAATTTCTTCTACAAAAAGAAAACAAATAATAATAAGCAGACCCGTTTAAGACACAATATGAATGCAGAAGAGTTTTATTACGCAAGTTTATCCATGCTATTATTTTCGCTCAATATGGTGATACAAGTACCATAACATACATGAATGAGCCTTACTTAAAATGAGATGGTTCCACACCTCGATGAAGAAACTGACAAAAGTGAGTTGAAAGCCTCATTGTGTGACATAAACTCAGACTACGGTTGAATTTTGTGTGTGGAGATAATCTGATTTCTCCATTAGCATTTAGTTGGTAGAGGCTCCAAGCGTCGGAAATTGAAAAGAAAAACTAAAAGAATCTATATCTATATAATAATCGATTTCATTTTCAGACGTGCTTCCTTAGCTTAGCTCAATCAAAGTCTACTCAGTATTGCTATTTCGTTTGACCGACTCTTCATTTCACTCTACAAAGCGCACAGACCTCTTCTCCATCTTCACCGAGCTTGACTCTCATGTCTTGGACCCTCTTTCTCTATAAAACTCTCTCTGTGTTTTGTTGAATCATTATTAGTTTCTGTTGCCAGTGCGTTGAGGAAGCTGAAGCATCAACCTTGCCACTGCGATCCTTCTCCTTCTCTGTTCTAGTCTTTGGTGCGTAAAGACTTGTTTGACCACTCCGAACACCATGTCTTCTCGGACTGCATCAGAACAAGTAAGTAACTCTGTGATTTTTTGTCAGAATCTTGGCATGCATTGATCAATAATTGCGAGAAATGATCAAGATTCAAGAATCGGAAGATTCTGAAATCTGTAGACTAAGGGTTTATGAGGATTTTTAGATTAACAATTTAATTTTGTGAAGGGTTTTAAATCTTTCTTATGAGAAATATATTAAGAATCTTATAGGAATATTTGTGTGTGTGTGTGTCTCGGTTGATCCTGTTTCCATCTGAGAAAGTTACCCTTTTTCACATATTTGGTGGTTTGAAAATTTAACCGTCTCACCTTTGTGCATGTTTATATACTTAAGAGTACTTTGACCATCGTGGTGTATGCATAATGTGACTGCTCCTTTTATCATGATAAAATGTTGCAGAAGATACTCCGTGTCATATTCATTATGACTTATGAGTTTTGATTGAAATAAGTTGTTTCTTGTTGTACTGATGCACAGAAGTTCATCTATGCTGTAGAATCCCTTTTCTCTGTTTAAATGCAGCGAAGTTCCTTTCTTGATAATGCCTTACCATGTTGCACAAGATATGTTTCTATCATGTTTATTAGGAAATTGTTGACTCAAGTGATTGTGTCTTGTTGTACTTGTGCACAGAACCTTATCCATCCCTTTTTCTTTTTTTTCTGTTTGAATGTAGCAAAGTTCTTTTGTTGATAAAGCATTTTCCTTTTGTGTGATTCAGGAGAGAAAACTGTGCACATATGTGTGAACAGCATTTGCATTTGTCTTTGATTTAACATTACCTATACGTATTGGTGCAGAACAATTGTGGCATTTGTCTGAGTAGCATGGCAACCCCGAAAGGCCAAGCCATCTTCACTGCCCAATGCTCACACTCCTTCCACTACCCTTGCATTGTCCAGAATGTTCAGCATGGGAATCTTAGTTGCCCCATTTGCCGAGCAATATGGGATAAGCATAATGTTCCTTTCCAACCAAACAACTGGACTACTTCCCCCTCTCAACAAAACAACTCAGGTGATCCCCCTCACCCATGGGGTTCTTTTCCCTCAGCAAAACAACTTGGGTGGGAACTCTCCCAACATCTCATTCTCATTCCAGCCGCAACAGCCACCCCATCAAACTTATCATCAGTACTCGTATCAGCAACCAAGTTGGAATTATTCTTCCTTCCCATTCGTGCAGAAACCCCAGGCCCCTCCCCAGCCACCTAGCTTCTCTGATGACGAACCTCTTTTGTCCACCTCACCCATGCAATCCAATGACCCCCAGGGTATAACAATTAAGACTCAGACCGAGTCCTTGGCTATCTCTGCTGCAGAATCTCATCCACGATATCTGTTCTTGTCAGCATTTGCGCACCATCTCTTCAAGATACCGATGGCCATGGGAGTACCCCGGTCGACCTTGTGACAGTTCTGGATGTAAGTGGCAGCATGTGTGGCCTAAAGCTTGACCTTGTGAAGTGCGCTGTCAAATTTATCATACAAAACTTGGGGCCTTCAGACCGCCTTTCAATAGTTACATTCTCAACAACTGCTAGAAGAGTCTTTCCTCTCAGAAGAATGTCTGTTGAAGGCCGTGAAAGTGCTGTGCGAGCTGTCAATTCTCTTAGACCAGATAACATGACCAACATTGTGGCAGGACTCGAGATAGGAATTCGGGTCCTTGAAGAACGAAGGGAAAGGAACCCAGTTGCTAGCATCATGCTTTTATCCGATGGTGTGGATTCTTACTGTCATAGTCCAAGCCAACTGTTGGGCCAATTGCCTGCTTCGATTCGCCAACTGCAGGTGCCAATCCATTTGCGAGTCCAGCATCATTGCCGCTAGGTGGTGCTTATGAAACATCTTCTATGGTTAGAATGGTACAAAAATCAAAGGATCTTGGCACTAGTTATACAAAATGAAGCATGACATTGCGTTACGTGAAGTGAATGTTTAGAAAAATATATGTTTCCTTTTTCTATTCTGTAATAATAATATACTGATCTCATCTCTCTGTATTCAATTCTGCATATCATCTCTTGTATTCAGAATAACACTTTTTATGTAGTTCATGGTTTGCCGATGCAGCTTCTATTTGCTTCTCTTGTATTCATAAACCTGATGTCTCTCTGCCATTGCTTGTCCCACCAGTGCTTCATATGATGAAGGGGACTTTGAGGGTTTCTCTGCAGATGCCACCTTAGTGGAGGGTCCAGTAGTGTTTGCCTGGCCGCAGTGTCATGTCTCCACAGGTGCTATGCAATTGTCTGCCCCGGTTGGTGCTTACAAAACATCTTCTATGGTTAGAATGGTACAGAAATCAAAGCTCTTGGCACCAGTTATATATACTAAATGAAGCTTGATTGCGTAGTGTGTAAGTAGTGTGAATACGAATAAAACATCATTTATAAAAAGATATGTTGCCTTTTTCTGTTCTATAATACACTGATCTTATCTTTGTATTCGATTCTGTGTATCATTTCTTGTATTCATGATAAAGCATTTTGTGTAATTCACAGTTTGCGGGTGCAGCTTCTGTTTTCTTGTCTCCATATAATGCAGTATATAGTCCAATTTGCCAACCTTTTTCTTCTCTCTTTGTACGTTGATGCCTTTGTGTTCAATCCAATTCCTATATGGACCAATTAAATCCCAAGTGTGGAAAATATTAACGGCATACAGCCTAATTGGAGAGGGTTTTAGATGGTGAAGTATTGAAATTATATGCAGTGAGGACTGAGGACTGACTATAAAATAGCAGATCAGAAAACAAAGTAAGTTGAAAAGTTACAACAAAATTGGAAAATTGACTGTAACTAATATAATGCAACTAATATCTTAATCAAGATTACATTTTATCCTTGCAACTTATAAGTTTTTTTTTTTTTTTTCCTTTTCTTGAGACGAATACAACTTTATTGGATAAAGAATTACAACAGTGTTGATGGAGAATTGTAATTGTGTATATTATTGATAATAGGAGCCCTTTATATAGGGAGTTACAAGGTACACAATAGGTAATAGAATCCGAATACAATTGAATATCTAGCACACTTTCCTATTACAACTCTAAACCCTAGTTTGTAGAGGCACACATTATGTCGACATCCTTCAACACTCCCCCTTGTGCCGCTCAAACTTGACGATGACGCTTTGATTGTTGCCTCGTTAAAAACCTTGTCAGGTAACAAAAACCCTGTGGGACAAAAATAACCTTGGTTGAAGGACAAAAAGAGCACAACACGTCCTTCACTCTTCGAGATCTAACATGTAGACATCATACCTCCCCCTGATGTCCATATCTCCCCCTGATTGCTACAATCATGGGAGTTCGGATAACTTCCTTAATCCGATGCTCTTCACATGTTTCTCGAAGGTGGATTTTGGTAACGACTTAGTAAATAAGTCCGGTACATTATCCTCAGATCGGATTTGGTTCACTTCAATATTTAGAAGTGCCTGTTGTTGCTGATTGTAAAAGAACTTAGGCGATATATGCTTGGTGTTATCGCCCTTGATGAAACCTAATTTCATTTGTTCAATACAAGCTGCATTATCCTCATAAATGCATGTAGGTTCATCTGTGGTAGACTTCAAACCACAAGTTCCTCGAATATGTCTAACTATAGACCTTAGCCATATGCATTATCGCACAGCTTCATGTAGAGCAATAATCTCTGCATGATTTGAGGAAGTAGCAACAAGGGTCTGTTTTGTAGACCTCCAAGATATCGCAGTGCTTCCCATGGTAAAGACATAACCCGTTTGGGAGCGACCTTTGTGAGGGTCAAAGAGATACCCTGCATCAGCAAAACCCATCAAGACATCGTTGTCATTTTAATGGAGGAGAGGAGGAGCACGGAAGGTGGCGTTTTGCCTTGTGGAGTCCGATCCCACACTTCCGTTATTTCTTTTCTCTCTGTAGGGATAAAACAAGCCCATATCAATCGTACCTCTCAAGTATCGTAGAATTGTCTTTACACCAATCCAATGGCGGCGTGTTGGCGCAGAACTGTGTCGAGCTAACAAGTTCACTGCAAATGAGATATCTGTTCTTGTGCATTGAGCTAAGTACAATAATGCGCCTATTGCACTTAGATAGGGCACTTCAGCCTCTAATAAGTCTTCGTCCTCATCCCTTGGACGAAATTGATCTTTTCCGGGCTCAAGACTACGGCCGATCATGGGAGTACTCACAGGTTTTGCTTTATCTTCGTCAAAGCGCCTTAGTAATTTTTGAGTATATGCTGACTGATGGATCATAATCCCATCACTACGGTGCTTGAGCTCTAGTCCGAGACAAAACCGTGTTTTCCCAAGATCTTTCATCTCAAATTCGGATTTCAAGTATTTAGCAGTTTCCTTTAACTCATCTAGAGTTCCAATTAGGTTCATGTCGTCGACATAAACTGCTACAATTGCAAATCCGGAACTTGTCCTTTTTATAAACACGTATGGGCATATTTTATTGTTGACATATCCCTTCCCAATCAAGTAGTCACTTAGACGGTTATACCACATCCGTCCGGATTGTTTCAATCCATATAGTGAGCGTCTCAATCTTATTGAAAACGCGCTCCGTGGTTTAGAGCCACTTGATTTGGGTAATTGAAGTCCATCTGGAACCTTCATATATATCTGTGAATCTAGATCCCCATAGAGATATGCAGTAACCACATCCATAAGCTGCATGTCAAGTTTTTCGGAAACTACCAAACTGACAAGGTAGCGGAACGTTATAACGTCCATTACGGGAGAATATGTCTCCTCGTAGTCGATTCCAGGGCGTTGTGAGAAACTTTGCGCCACAAGGCGGGCTTTGTATCTAACAACCTCATTTTTCTCATTACGCTTTCTAACAAAGATCCATTTATGGCCAACAGGCTTTATATTTGGGGGTGTCAGCGTTATAGGCCCAAATACCTGTCTCTTTGTTAGTGAATCCAATTCAACCTGGATCGCATCTTTCCATTTAGGCCAATCTGCTCTTCGTTGACATTCTTCAACGGGTTTGATATCATCGTGTTCTATAATTCCTTGAGCAATAGAATATGCAAACACATCATCAAGGATAGTAGAATCTCGATTCAACGTCTCATGTACACTAGTGTAATTTATAGAGATCTCCCTATTCCCTGGAATTGGTTCTACCATTGGAGCGTCCCCCAATGATGTCTTTTGGACATAACCATAATCCGGAATATCTTCATGAGACGGGTTATTTGTGTCGATGATTAATGGATCTCTTTGTGCCAAACTCGCTTTCTTTCTTGGGCGAGAATCCATCGAACCTTTGGGCCTCCCACGTTTCCTTGCTGGGAGCCCGGCCTGAGCCACATTACCATCACTATTAGTGGTGGTGGCACCATGCCCAATACCCCTAGGGGTGGCACCATGTCCATGATTTTTAGGGACATCAATCCTTGCAGGCACGTTTGCAGCAGGTATATGTGATCTTGTCACTTTAGCGATATCAGAAAACGCGTCAGGCATAGAGTCTGCTACGTTCTGAAGATCGAGAATTCTCCGCACTTCAATTTCGGACTGTGCGGTTCGGGGATCAAGATGAGACAAAGTGGGGACAGACCACGACAATTCCTGTCGTTCCTATTGAACATTATTGTTCTTATCTCCCCCTAACGACGGGAAGACTGTCTCATCAAAGTGACAATCCGCAAATCTAGCGGTAAATAGATCGCCTGTCAAGGGTTCTAAGTAGCGGATAATAGTTGGAGAGTCATATCCAACATAAATGCCTAATCGTCTTTGAGGACCCATTTTGGTGCGCTGTGGCGGCGCAATTGGCACATAAACTGCACACCCAAATATGCGTAAGTGTGAGACGTCAGACTCATATCCAGTAACCAATTGGGACGCAGAAAAGGGTTGAGTGGCAGTAGGTCTCAGACGAATAAGCACAGCTGCATGCAATATTGCATATCCCCAAGCAGAAACAGGGAGATTGGTGCGCATAACCAATGCTCTAGCAACCATTTGAAGTCTTTTAATGGTAGCTTCTGCCAGACCATTTTGGGTGTGAACGTGAGGAACAGGGTGTTCAACCTCAATCCCAATGGACATGCAATAGTCATCAAAAGTTTTTGATGTAAACTCTCCAGCATTGTCAAGACGAATTGACTTAATGAGATCAGGGTGGTGAGCCCGTAACTTAATGATTTGTGCTAGGAGTTTAGCAAATGCAGAATTTCGTGTGGACAAAAGCATGACATGTGACCAGCGTGTCGATGCATCAACCAACACCATAAAATATCTAAATGGTCCGCAAGTTGGTTGGATAGGTCCACAAATATCACCTTGGATTCTTTATAAGAATGATATATTTTCTTTGGTGTCCTTTGCATAGGATGGTTTAGATACTAACTTTGCTAATGAGCAGGCTTTGTAAAACGAATGATGGGCTTTAGAAGCAACCAAAGAAGAATTTGGTTGGACCACAAAGTCACAATTGACTTTAGAAGTCAAAAAAGGAACCGAGGCATTAGTGGTGTCAATGCCACTGTTGGGCCGCAGGGGGTAGGCGGCTTTGGCTCTACCTTGGACCAAATTTTGGTTTTGACTTCTTTTCGTTTTAAAAAATGGATGTCTGTGTGAAGTCTTTAGTATACGGATCATCATATCACGACCTGGGTGTCCCAGATGATCGTGCCCAAGCCTATATGTGTCAGAATCCCATAAGTCATCTCTCATGACATGGTTAGATTCAACGACTCGAATAGTGGTTGCATACAACCCACTAGAGCGACACATAAGTTTCTCTAATACTCGTTTATGTCCGTAGTCATTAGAGGTGATGCAAAGGAACTCTTGTCCATTCTCACAATGTGTTTCCACATGAAAACCATTGGCTCTTATATCTTTAAAACTCAATAGGGTTCTTCCAGCCCTAGGAGCATATAGAGCTTCGGTGACATTAATACTTGTGCCATTTGGCAACATAAATTGAGCTGGTCCTCGACCATGAATCAATTGTGATGGTCCAGCCATCGTAGTCACAGAAGATCGACTAGGCGTCATCCATAGAAATAGTTGCCTATGTCGCAATATAGTATGTGTGGTGCCACTATCAACAAGGCATTCCAACTCTCCAGGAAACATACTGAAAAATAATAAAGTTCGAAATTAAGAACATGTCCATGACATTGAATAATACGATACTTTATTAATAAAAATAGCCAATGATTACATCAAAGGTTCCAATAAGTCTAATCCAAAAATAAAGAAAATCAAACTGAGACACATTGTAGTCACTCTATCCATTTGGTAACTCCAATCAAATATGACCAGGAAAGTAGAGAGAGATGTTGGTGGAGCGAGGCTCGCTTAAGTACCAATTATCTCAATGACTTTCCTAGACATCATATTTTATTGGGTGCGCCACATAAGAAAGAGTTGATACAATTGTCATTTATTGACTAAGGCTTATTTGCCATTACAAAAATTCTTGGAAAATAAAAAGGACTATTCTAATCAAAGTCTGCAGCATCCTTGTGCACTTCATCTTCAGCTTTGAAGTCCTCTATGGTGAGGTTGACATCTCCACCATCTTCTTCTCCTTCTTCTGCAAGGTACACTTCTTGCTCTCTCAGGTCCCTGTATGCCCTGTATCTTGCAGCTAGTTGCTCGCTTGCCTTGCATTGCTTGAACCAAAGCAATGCTCACTTGACCCACATCGATGACACTTGTCATTGTGGTTACCTCCCCTTAATTGAGGTGCACGTTGTGCACGTCGTGGTCGTTCCCTAGGAGGGTTGGCGCCACCACCACGACCCATGGCGCCACCACCACGAGCTATGGCTCCACCACCACGGCTAGGGTTGCCACGACCCCCTCTCCCACGTGTTTCATTGCCACCACGTGTATCCACTCCAAAATTGCGGTTTCCTTCCTGATTAGGGCGGTTATATGGACCCATACGTCCCTCATATCCCTTATTCCTAGGGTTCCGCTCTTTGCGCCCTCCTTTGGGTGCATTATAATTCGCCTCATGAACGCTCTTAGTTCCAATGGGCCTTGAATTATAATTTCTCACGAGTATGTTATCATGTTTCTCAGCTACAGATATGATATTGATAAGCTGATGAAACCTCGTGATCCGTCCAGCATTGACTTCAGTACGGTATTGCTTTGATATCACAATGGCTGAAACGGGGAAAGTGGAGAGAGTCTTCTCAATTAGCTCTTGCTCTGTGATAGGTTTTCCACAAAACCTCAACATGGATTGTATGCGAAGAGCTTCTGAATTATATTCAGCAACATACTTGAAGTTAGCAAAGCGCAGATTGTTCCATTGAACCTTCAAGTCAGGGAGGAGGGAATCTTGGACATTGCCAAAGCGCTCTTCTAGCGCTACCCATAGCTCTCTTGCATCCTTGATCGACATATACTCCAATCTGAGTGCTTTGTCCATATGACGTCGCATCAAGATGACTGCTTGAGCATGTTTTGCAAGTAATCGAACGAACACAAGATCCGGGTTAGGTGCCTGGATTATGGGCAATATTCCCTTTGAAGTGAGATGGTTCTCAACATCGGTTACCCAGCTATGGTACTCCGAGCCTGTTGAGTCAAGCATGGGAAAGTCGAGTCTAGGTTCATTCGACATCCTGAAAATAAGAAGAGAAGATATATTAGTTTCGGAGCTAAACTTCCACGAAAACTAAAAAAATAAGATTTCCGAGCTATGCTACCAAGAAATCAATTTCCAAGAATCTCTTTTGGATTAGACTAAACAATGATGTTTTTAATATGGTCACAATTTGATGCTTACGGACGCTCTTAGTCCAAGCATTATGAACACTCTTAGTTCATACGAACGCTCTTA